>NW_016107348.1:6628183-6656170 GCF_001604975.1 Cebus imitator
AGGTTTGTGGCGCTTTTTTTTGTTTTTTCCCCTGGAAACTACTGTCCTGGTTCTCTGCTCAGTCCCCTTTTTGAGCCGGCGTACGGGCGACTTCCCGTGGCTCCAATTGCCAGCCTAAAGGGCCCCCGGACCAGTGTATTTTGTACGGAGAACCGCGGCTCTGGGGCGCCGACAAAGCAGCCGTGCGGGGCAAGGCTGCGGCGCTGGCCGGCACAGCCGCGCTGGCCGAAACAGCCGCGCTGGCGACCGTGGAGCGCCTCTGCCCGGGAATTTTCTAGTCTGTGGGCAATAAAAACGCGGCGTCCACTCACCCTCTGCGCTTTCACTGGGAGCTGGGATCCTGAGCTGTTCCTAAACGGCCATCTTGGATCAATCCCCAGTTGTTTCCATTTATATTCCCTCCAGCCATGTATAAGAATCCTGGCTGTTCTACCTCTGCACCAACATTTGGTGTTTTCTGTCTTTTTCATTTTAGCCATTCTAGTACATGTGTATTTTATGATTATTTAATTTAATTTTTTGCATAGATTTTTAAAAGCTTCCAACAAAATTTTTGGATTTTCTTTGAGTACTATGTTGACAGTTACAGAAGATAAGCACTTTAGATTGAGCTATAGGATTCACATGAAAATAATTACTGAAGATATTATCATACTTATTTTTGTCTTTTTTCCTGACACTGTAGTTTGGGTAGTTTCTGGTAATATCTTTCTGTTGATATTTAATTACAATTACTTTTGGCTTTATGTAAATCAACTGACCATTTTATTTAGTCTCCAGAGTTATCTATTTGGCTCTCCTAACTTCTGAGTCACAGAATTAGTTATGCTAATTCTTGGGAGTTTGGGTGACTTAACATTATGTTGATTACTTCCTTAGATTAATATCATTTATTTTTTGTTTATACATATTTACAATTAATACTAGCATTGTTTACTGGAAAATAAAGTTAGAAATAAAACATGTAAGCCTCACTGATGCTGCAAGTATCTATTGTAAATATATGTTACAAGTAAAAGCCATGGTTTAAAATCTTCGCATTAAATCCCTAATGAATTAATAGTTTGTACTGATTTTTCGTATGTTCCAAGATATTTTATGGGTTTTGGGTATTAGATGATTATCCTATAATTCCACTTCTTTATTCTGTGATTGCTGAGAGCAATACTGTGGTCATTTTTCTTGGCAATATTCTTTCTTATTCAGGAATGTTCAGGCCAAGATATTTGGTCTCTTACTGAATCATAAAGCTGTATTTCTTAATTGTTCTAAAATTAAAGGTGCTGGCTTCAGTAAATTTAATTCCAGAAGTTTGTACAGAGTGTGTGGTGAATTACAATAATTAATTATGACTCAGAAATGAGAATGGTGTATTCCCTTCTGTTTGTCACAATATTTCATTTACAAAACAAGGCCTTAGAAAATCACCAAGGAATCAGTGCAATAGTTGTATGGAACCATGACAAATTTCCAGGTATGTCTTTTGTGATATGTAAACTCAAAGTGCTGAGTTCTACCAGGTAGTGATGGATTGCATGTTAAGATCCTCATACTGGATGAGCTTGTGTAAGACCTTTCTTAACATTGTCATTGGGTAAAGAATACATAGTGTTAGGATTTGCCTTTTTCCTTAGTAAGCTAGACACCGATTAGTTCATAACTTATAAATTGCTATATTTGGTTTGTTCCCTAACTCCAACCTTAAGTATATTGTTATAATCTCATTTAATAATTTTAAAATATGCTTCAGGACATGAGCTCTTTTTAATGTTTTTTTTTTTTTTTTGCATTTCCAGATGTCTATTAGATGGGTGAGTACATAGTATTAATAAATATGTGTTGAAATAAGAAGGATAAACATTATAAGTATAGTGTAATAAACCTGTGTGTAAGAACACACAAAAACACCACATGCACACCCATATATGTATGGAAAGAAAGATCAAAATATTGAAGATAATTATTTGCAGGTAGTACAATAATGTGTTATGTTTTTCTATGATTATTTTACATTGCACTTATTACAGTTATAAATTAAGTACAAAATTTGAAAATAAAAATGTAAGATAAAATAATGTATTTAATTTGTGCTAAGCACAGAACAACCCTTGGAACTGATGCCTCAAAACTTTGATCAAGCTGAATCTCAGTGTTAGACAACCAATACAGGAACTGGGATTCTCCTAATTGTTCTAATACATAGATGGGTCTAATTGTCATGAACAGAATAGTTTTGCAAACCCCTGTTGTGAAGGAATCCAAAATGAATGAGCTTACCTATTATTTGATTTGTAGGTATACTATAACTTAAGAGTTTTCTTCTCATTAGTTTTTTTTTTTTTTTTTAAATCGTCATCCATAATCAGTATAACATTTTGTCTGTAGAAAATTTCAAATATACAGTGATGATGTTTTAATTTTCCCTTTTTGTTTTGATTGACAAAGTGTTGACTTTTTAAGGTGATGCCTCTAGAACCAACTTTTCTTTTGTAATTTGGGTCATAGTTAAATGGCATCATCGTTTCTTTTGCTTCTCAAGCTAGGAAGCTGAGTCATTCTAGACTTTTTCTTCTTATTTTTATGTCTCAGCTTAAATTGCTACCTTGGGGACATTGAATCCAAGATATCTTTGGAATCTATTTTCTCTTGTTCATTTCCACTGTAATTGTTTCTTTACTAGTTTTCTTTATTTTTTGTATATTCTAACTGCCACATTATTGGTCATTTATTTTTTGCCTGTTCTAACTGCCACATTACTGATCATTCTGCTTCCAGCCTTTCCCTCCCAATCCCTCCACCACATTCTTCCAGTATGATCCTTCTGAAATATAAACTTGATGTGACATCCTGTTTCTGAACTTCGGTGACTTCTATAGATCTTCAGGGTAAGGTCTGCCACCTAGCACGGCATGTAAGGACTCCCACATACTTCCAAGTTCTTCCTACCCTCATCACTTACCACCGTACACACTCTAGTATCTTTTCTGTATCATGACACACTCTAGTATCTTTTCTGATATGGCTTATTATATCACCTTCGAACATGTTATTTCTTCTGTCCCAGATGTTCTCCCTCTGCTCATCCGTTTGGGTCCTCCTCATTCTTCAGTGTTCAATCTCAAGTATGCCTGGTCTTCTTTCCAGATAAAAACAAACCAGATTTGACCATCTTCTTTGCCTTTATACCTGACATACATTTTCTATTATTTACTTACATGTCTTCCCCACCAGACTATAAACCCCTAAAAGAGTTTAGCCACTCCTGACCCTTGAAGGATGTTCTCTCTCCTATTGTTAGCTAGCTCTTAAGAGATAAGATCTCCCTCTGCTCCCCTCCAGACTGACTGTATCCCTTTACTTTTCCTCCTTATGCATATTCAAGATTGCAGGAGACTAATTACTTATCCACCCCACCCACTCTTCCAGCTGATCCTATAAAATGGAGGAAATGAGCAGAATTCTTTCCATAAGGATCATGATAGTATTAATGGCAAAACTGAATTGCAAACCAGAAAGGACCTTCTGTCTCACACCATATTTCATATTCACCCAACAACACTCAGATGTAAGCACTGAAGCTGGAAAGTGGTGGATCTCCCCCTTTAAAGGGGGCTTTCACCTAAGGGTGTAATACAGGGAACAGGACATGGATGGGACTGAGATGCTAAAAGTTAATTAGGTCCTACTGAGAGACAGAGACAAAAATCACTGTAAGCAGTGACTCTTCTCCTGGTTAATCTGGGGCAATAGATTCACTAAGGTTAGTCACTTTACTACCCACAAAGAGGAACAAGTCAGGAAGCTGAAAGAGGGACCTGAACTGTTCACTCCATCACTTCCAGAATCGTCGGGGATCAGAATCCTGTCTACTGTCTGAAAAAGAATGAAGGCTTGGAAATTTGTTAAGAGCGAAAGTAACAATGTTGATTAGATTATAAGGAGACTTTTATTTTAACTAGAAAGATAGCATTTAATAGAAGTACCACATACATTAAGGGAGATGGGTCCTAGCTTGTAGGGGTCTTGGGAGACAGTCAGGGTCTCAATGAATCCGGGTCCTAATCCACAGAATGTTTTTGTAGATCCTACATCCAAGCAACAAGTCATAGATTTCAGCTCAGGAAGGATTTCAGAAGCAAGTGTTCTGATGACAAGATGGTCCACAGAGCCTGCTCTGGAGAGGCCTACATAGTTCCTTTTAGATATTTTGTAGAACCTAATGGCTGTTACTTTAAATGACCCTTGTTCATTTAGTCAACATTTATCTGAGAATGTGATTGCATCTACAGCTGCTGAAAAGCAAAGAAGATACTGAAACTCACTACTGACTGGTCTTTAGACAGCTAAAACAATATCTGACATTGATGGTTGCCATTTGATTGGTGTGGTAGATGGGTTGCAATTAATGTGTCTTCCAAAGAATGGAAGTGGATGTGGGTTTAGAATGAAGGCAAGAGAACTTAAGCCTCAGCACCCTTCTTTTGTGTGGACCCCTTCCAAGGCTCTAAAACATGTAATAAAATGTGTTCACAGAGTTAGAAATTAAGGGGAAATTTTGCAGAAGTAACATATTTAGGCTGTAATAAGACTATTTTCTCCTTCAACTTCAACTTCTTCCCTGGTACATGTCTCTTAATGTCCAGTGACACGGGGGAGATCTTGACTATTTTTTTGGATCCAAATTTCTATCAATACTACAAACACAAGTATAGCTATATATGAAGTTGAAAGTTTTAAAGCTTCCTGGATAAGAATAAAAATTATCTATTACTACTGTAGAAAATGTTACAATTTTTTGTCATAGTAATATATATTCAGAGATTATGTAGCCAAAAATACAGTGAAAAAATGCCATAGACTTGTCAGATGTTAACAAAATTGTTCTTAATTTCTAGATTTTGTAAGATTTGAAGTATTTATCAGCTTTTAACAATTTGAAATTTATGAAACTATTTTCTCCCTTGAGCTAACTCTTTTTGTACTTACTTTTATATTTATAATTTCTTAAGGACTCCCTAGTTATGTAAACTTGAGGCCCACAAACCCAGATTTGTCACTGAGTACAAGGCATTTTGGAGAACATTTAAGTTCTGTTATCTTTTTCTCAGACCTCTCTCTGTCGCCCTCCATTTGGAGATACAGAGTTCGGTCCCCCTGTTCACAAACACCGTTTGCCTGTGGTAAAACAGAGAGGAGATGTCATCCTGGTTTCTGGTGGCAAATCCCAAATGAATGTGTGTTCTAATTTGGCATTGTAAGTTACTATAGGCAGGGAACATACTTTGTCACCTTTGTGTATCTAGCACAGAGCCCACTACCCCTTTTCAGGGCATACATCTGTTTCACTCTTCAGTTGTTAATAATTGTGATAATTAGTTTTAAAATAAATAGAAGCAGGATTTATTTCAAAGACCCTAACAGGCCTATGGGTTTTATGCTTTTTCTCTTCTTTTTTTCTTCCTCTGCTCCTCAACATGTTGAAACTGCCCTCTTGCCTCTGTTTCTTCTTTACTTTTCAAACTCTCCATTTTTCAGGCATCTAGATTACCTTTTGGTATGCTGATGACTCTGACGTTCGCTGATTTAATCCATTGCTTTCATTTACTTCCAAAATTTGGATTCTTGCTTTACTTGTTCTTTTCCCATATGATTTCTAAGATTTGCGCAGTTGTTTCCAACTACCATCTCTGGAGTGATGATTTAGTTGTGAGAGTGAATAAAATTTTGCTGTAATATATTAAAGATGTCTGGCAACTGCTGAATATCCACCTATATTATTGCTAACATTACAGTAAAATCCAGGTTGTTATATAAATTGAAATATCCTTTATAAAGATTAGAGGGGATCTGGAAAGAGTTAGTGAGATTTTTGTGCATGGTGCCAGATTTTAAAGGCCATATAATGTTGTATTTTTACCATCTCTATAAAGTATTTCCCAATAATTTTAGTCAACAGTGATGGTTCATCTTTTTGACTGCCTGAAACATATATTGCCACTAGCATTTATGCCCATGGAACATCTGAAATGATTGGACCTTTGAAATCCTCCAATTTATCTGCATATCCAATGCACTTTATATGCTCTATTATGTGACATTTGAATGTATACTTCCTAAAACTCCTTGGCTTTGAAGAGATTATTAGTTATTAGGAGGCTATTTGGCAATACAGATAATATGATGAGATCTTGAGAACTTCACCTTAGAATCGACATTATCAGAGTAGGGATATACAAAAGTCAATAGGGCTGAGAGGCCCAGAAATTGATGAAACTTGCCTAAAACTTGATTGAATACATTAAAATATCTAAAGAGTATGTCAGTCAGAATTAGTGCACATCAACAGAAAGCATAGGAACAGTTAAGTCATGAAGGTAAATGTTGGTAGTTCCCATCCAAGTTCCGTCTCAAAGTGAGAGAGCCAGGACTTGTGTTAGGAAATTAATCAAGCAAATTCTGTTAAATGTTTAATGCATCTAAATCACTTCATCTGTGTTATTTCTAAACTTAACAATCACATGACAGGACAATAGATTTATATTCTAAATGGAGGTTGCATCTTAAGCCAAGACATAATTTGGTAATTGCATGGTCAAAATGATACTCGAAATCTGTTGAATCATCCTTAAATTATTATGACCTAGGCCCTTAGCAGCTCAAAATCTAATAATGTATTTGTTTCCTTCTCTTCCCACTTCCTCTTTCTTCTTCCCTTTTTATTTCCTTCTTTTTCTTTCTTTTTCTGGGCCAGTTGGAATCTAAGTTTCTTTCAAATGTAGAAATGAGGGGTAATGGACATACAAAGAAATTCACCCATGTTAATGATGTTACAATGGTTAAGAGAATAGAGTTTAGAGCCCTATGCCTTTTTTTTTTTTAAGTCTTATACTTACTAGAAACTTGTAATTTACTGAAAAAGTAAATATGAATATTTATAGAAGACAGAAAAAAATGAATGAGGTAAAATTTGTAGCATTTTTAGCATGGAGCTTAGCATGTAAGTGCTATTTAAATGGTAGCCATCAAAACAATCATTCAGTTATGCTTTAACTTCCAGAATAACTTTGCCTTCAGAAGCCAATGGGATAGTCAATGATTCTTCCTCACTGACATTAAAAGCCTTTTAGGTACAATGTGTATGTATCTGTACCAAAAAATAAGTTCTCTCTCCAAAGTGGATCTAATCCCAGTTGAAATTAAGTGTCTAAACCTAAGATCCAGATCCTAGACCTGACTAAATTCTTCTTTGGAATGAGGTCTATATTTTGAAGTCTTTTGGGAAGGATTTTTCTAACCTTTATGTGTGGTAAAAGGGACTAATAGAATTTCTACAAGTCATGTATAAACCAGACAGTCTTGTATTTTAGTGTCCTTCCAGTATATGTTGGGGGTGAGAAGAGCAGATTAGAACATACAAAAATCTGCTTTTCTTAGTAACTGTAAATTAAAAATTATTTCAGTACTCCACAATACTTTAGCTCATAGTTTCTTCTTTTAATTCTTTATTTATTAACAATACAAACACTTGGAAGGAGCATATATCAATTTATGAATTGAGGAATCCTTTGCAGTGTGAATTATTTCACACTATAATTTATCTATTTTAAATAAGATGGTCAGATACTTTTTTATATAAAATTTTTTTGTTTAGTAATGTAAAGGATTCTTTTATGGAAGAGAGGATACCTCTGTAAAGTCATTTTCTAAACTTCCCTTTCATCTCCCTATGGAAATCTGGCCAAACTATGACATTTCCTCCCATGTACTATATCTATATATCGCTATATATAATATATATATGATTTTGCATATGATTTAACAAATTTAATAGATGACCCTGAAGCCATTCATGGAGTCCAGGTTAGTCATTTCAAATATGTGTGCAATAGTGTTTTATGTAACTACTGTATCTGCATGCGTTATTAAATGTGTGAGTGTGTATGCCTATATGGATAGGTAAACAAATAAAGGGTATGAATGAGGAGAAAAAGTCAGGGCGAGGAACCTGTAATATCAATAATGCTTACGTGCCTTCCTAACTAGGGGTTGTTTTTGTTACTTGTAGAGAGCCTAAGTATGGTTTGAAGTTTGTTCTGCGTTCAGGGTAGCCAGACATAAGGCCATAACTAGCATGTGTGAGTTTGTATATACATATGTCTACATATATGTATGTATGCATATGAATATATGTATCTATGTGTTTTTAGAACTTCTTTTTCCTTTAAAACTAGAAAGAGTTTCAGTGGGACAACTAAACTCACTGAGATTTGGCCATTCTAAAATAGACAGGTATTTAGTAGAAGAAAAAACTGAAATAAGCAAGCAAAAACCCAAGCAAACGAAGATTCAATGAGAGACATGAATGATAAAAGTTAATTTTCTATATTTGTATTCTTTTAAATAAAGCATATTTTTCTGGCAAGCTAAATTTCCTCTCTTGTTTGTAACACATTGAAATTATGACACAAGAATTTTATGAAGATAAATTAATGCAATATACCTTGACACTTTAAAATAACTAGCAGGAATGATTTCACCATTCAGAAATGCTAACGTGTGCTTTTATTTTTTCAGCTGTTGTGCATTATAAAACTTTCATCATATAGAAGGTGTGGAAGTTTTTACACAAGTTTTGGGTGCTCATTGAGTTGAAATTGAGAGTTACATCCCCTCTAGAGTTTCCACTGAGTCCAGATTTTCTAATGCCATTCCAATTTCTAAGCTCCTCCAACCCATATTCGCTATATAAACTGAGTAAAATTTTAGTTCCAGCAAAAGTCTTTTTAAAAAAACTTATAAATTATTTCTTATTTTGCCTACCTTTAGCGTGAGCATTTATGGGCTATACAAAACATCACCAGCGACACGTGTTTATGAGCACTTACTATTGTTAAAACTCACTGTAGAATTTTCCAAGTTAAATAGGCACACAACACCCAAAGAGTAATATAAATCGATATTATCAGGGGAAAACCCTCTCAAACAGTCTCAAGTGGTAATATTTCTGGGTGGATTTGCTAAATCTACAAACCGTGACACTGGATTTGTCAGTCTCTGAGTGGATCCATGCTCAGGAATAGACTTGAACTAACCAAACTCAGAGGAGTGCTGTATAAAATCTGAATGCCAGCTCATTTATCTACCATGAGAAGTCTAATTGCTTGCAAGTCAAGGACACTTGTGTTGGCACAAGTGATGCATTTGCTGTCTATAGGCACATGTACAAATTGCAGATCATCACCTGAAATTTACCTACCATTGAAACAAGGGGACTCTTGCTCCCATGCTCTCTTCTGAGCCATTATAAATTGATGTTTACATTTATTTTCACCGGATAATGTATGTCTTCCTTTGTCTAAGTTCTTGTGGATGTGGTCTGCAAGGGGATTCATGGCTTTAAATTCCATTAGATCACTGACCTGGATCTCTCAAATGGGCGTCATATTTAGATCTCTGATTTCTTCCTTTTTATTCCCACCTAGATGCTCAATAAATGCATAGTGACTTCTAAGCAAAATTGGAAGCATGGGCTCTATGCTGTACTGCAGGATAGGAATGAATTTGAACCCAGAGAGATAGCTCTACTGGTTGTCCAGAGGGGTATCTCTCTTATTATTTCAGATTCCTCTTGAAAACTGTCATTTTTTTCCTAATGCTACCTCAGAAAATGGAATGTAAGAGACAAGATTATGGGACCAACAGGCCAGTGCTGCCTTCTTGCTAGTTGTGTGCCTTATCAACTTTGACATGTATTACTCATTTTTATTCATCTGTAAAATGGAAATAATTGTAACTATGTACCTACGCAAATGGCAGTTGCAAAGATCAATGAAAGGCTTTTAAAAGTATCTAACATGTAATAATCACTACTGTGTGCTTACTGGTGTTAGTGTTAATTTTACACAAGTCTTTTTTTTCAAGAGTGTATTTTATAATTCTTTTTTTTAATTGCACTTTAGGTTCTGGGGTACATGTGCAGATCATGCAGGATTGTGGCATAGGTACCTACATGGCAAGTTGGTTTGCTGCTTCCATCCCACCCCCGTCACCTATATCTGGCATTTCTCCCCATGTTATCCCTCCCGACCTCCCCACCCCCTGCTGTCCCTAGCCCCTCTCCCCAACAGACCCCAGTGTGTGACGCTCCCTGATCTGTGTCCATGTGTTCTCATTGTTCAACACCTGCCTATGTGTGAAAACATGCGTACTCAACTTTTTTTTTCTAGAGTAGGCTTCACTTGTCAGGTGGATGCATTTACACTTAATCAACTTTCTACCATCACTGGGCTTGAAAAATCTCTATACAGTGTTACTGAGAAAAATGCATGTGTTTTTGCATTTCTTAAAAACCCCAGGTTTAATTCTGGGAAATTTTCCTTTGAATTTAAAAATCCTAAGCTAACCAACTAAATAAAATAAAAAAGTAAATACAACCTGATGCTTACATTTAAAACCATGCATACAAGTTTGAACTCTATTCGGTTTCAATGCAGAAAATTCAGTGCTGAGAAAGGACTGTCACAAATGCACACAGGGCCAGAAAACTACCTTTTAGCACACATTTAACTCCAAGTAAAGACCTGACATAAAATTCTTTCCTCCCTCCCATTTTCTCTCTCTCTTTTCCTTTTCTTTGTTCTTTTGTCTCTCCCTCCCACACATATTTAATTAGGAATCTGCTATATTTCATATACTATATTAAGTTCATGGACTATAGTAGTGAACAAATCAGCCGTGGTCTCTGCCCTCATGGAACTTATAATTTAGAAGGAAAGATTGATAATAAATAACAACAGGAAACACCAAAATGCAAATAAATGCATAATTCCAAACAGTACTGAGCACCTCACCATACCTCCCCTTTCTTGCCAAGAAGACAAAGGATGTCCTGAGGAAATTCATTTGGATGTGATACATTACGTAAGAAATGCTCTTCCAAACAAAGCTATTTTTCAAGTTCTGTTCATGAATATGTATGTAAAAATTAACTTCTATTCCTACTTAATACTATTGTTTTATCATTCATAATAATGTGTGCTGCTTTTATGCTTTAAAACTATTGTCGTATCTTATTTTAGAGTTGAGTAGATAGATGGACTATTTTTAAGTATTGGTTATTTCATGAGCTGCAAGATCTTTAAACTATGAGAGTACACAAGGAACTTATGTAAAAATATAACTATTGAGCCAGAATCCATTTTGTTAGATGTTTTAAAGGTATAAAAACTCTCAAATATCAGTTTCCTCATCTATCAAATTAAGGAGGTGGATTAGATGGTCTCAGAGGCCCTCCGTAGATATAAACTGTTATAAATTGTCAGAGAACCATTTTTACATTAAAACTTTTAATGTTCTGTATGAACAGTTGTCTAGGGGTTTAAAAAAGCTTTTGTGTTGATAAAAATGCATAATTCTTAGGCTCTCACATTATTCTAGTTTTCTTCCTTTTTCTTTATAATAGAAGATCATTTCTAATTTCATGAGAACATTTCTCATCGTTAGACAATTAGAGATTTTTAATTTTCTTTTTTCTGGCACCCTGAGAGGCCAGAAACCTCACTTATGGTACATTTTGTAGCTTGCAGTGATCTGCTTTTATTCGCATATTGGTAGTATCTGTATTTTCTAATAAAATGGGTTACATCTGTTTTCAATTTGATTTTTCTTATAAGTGGATGAAAAAAGTGATTTGAGAATCCTGACAGAAGTCTGCACTGTGTCTTTCCCAACATGTAATGTTATGATACATGGTAATCCCTTTGTGAAAGCCTCATAAATGGTGATGAATTGGAAGCAGTATTAAGAGTAAACCAAAGCCTGCTGATATTCCGTACCATTTGAACACACTTGCCTCACAAAAATGCAACCAGATTAGGAAGGCTTCCATTTTCCTATGAATACTTAAGACTTGGGGATTTTCATGTGTAGCTAACAGACAACAAGATAGATTTCCAGCAATATATCATAACCTCTCTGCATTGGGCTTAAAGGAAAGATATATTTTTGGAGCCACCCAGACATAGACTATAAATTTAATGAAGGATGTATGTAAAAAATGACTTCCATCTTTATTAATGCCATTTCATTTCATTATTAAACTTGAAATGTCTCATAATTCTTAGTGGTACTTGTTTTCTGATTTTTTTTTTTATTCCTTCTTTTCTATTGAGACTCGTTATCACCACATTATATGTCTTGTCCTTAAAACAGATGTTCTGTCAATTTGTTTAGTTTCTCTCCTTTGCCCTCTTCAGTCTCTGTATCAGACATTATACTCAATTGACTATCAGTTAAATAAATTTATCCAATGTTTTCTCAGGCCCAACAACAATCCTTTCTTTTTTTTTTTTTTTTTTTTTTTTTTTTTTTTTTTTTTTTTTTTTTTTTTTTTTTTTTTTTTTTTTTTTTTTTTTTTTTTTTAGTTAGACAGACCCTTACAGCCATATTTTATGTCAACATGTTGCTTATTAAAATATGTGTTCTATATAGGTCAATGTTAGTTACAGTCAGTCTGGTCTCTAGTCATATGAACAGATTTGATAAGCAGAGTGGTCCATATCCTTATCTTCAAGCATGATAGATCATTAAGAACTCATTTTTCAAAAATGGCATCTGCTTCTTTAAACAAATATGTTTTATTTCATGTGTAAAATTCCACATGCTTTGTAAGGTTAAATTTTGGAGAAATACATCATTTGATTTATGAGGTAATTAGTTGTATTAAATTTTGTTTTTCTGCTCAATCTATTGGTGATAACACTACAAATTTTTCTTTGTAAAATATCATTTCAGTGTGTTACTCCTCTGCTTGAAGCCCTCTAGTCATTTTCACTGGGATCTCTAGGATAAAATCCAAATCTCATAGTCTGACTTGATGACCATCCATTGTCTGGTCCTAACACAGGCTTCCAGCCTCATCTTCTGCTTCTTTTTCATCTGAACACTTCACTGCAGCCAGATGTGGTCACTCATGTTCCCAACATATTTGGGGTACTCCTGTCTCTGTCCTGGTGTTTTTGCTCAGATTCTCTCTTCTCTCTGGTATGAATTTGCATCTTTTTTTTTTTTTAATTTACATAAAACTTTTCTGTCTTTCATAGTTAGATTACTTTGCTTATGAAGCCATTGCTGAAACACTTTTTAGCCATGGCTAAAACAACCAGGGGAAAAGAAGGGAATTTAGTTGGGAAGAGAAAAAACTAAGATCTTGTAAGTATGTGTACTGTGAAAGTACTGTGATGTGGAATTACTGTGTGGAGGTACTGTGAGGAGATTTTACATGCATTATTTCAACAAGCATTTCTTGTATTATGAATTTCTTTCATTTAATAAGAACATCAGTGTCATTATGATCAATTTCATTGACATTAGTACCTATCCCACCTTTATCATGTGTAGAGCACAACACTTACTTTTGGACACACAAATAGGAGATATGATTTTCAATACTGGAGCAAGGACAGGAATTTTTATGAAAAATATATATAAGAAATGCAAAAACATTCAGTAAACCCGAGTTCTAATGGCTAAAAATGTGGTCATCAATCCTTAGTACCTGCAAAAGTATCTTGAACAATCAACATTTATTTTATGATAAATGTAATTGCTTCATATTGTTAATTATGTGATAATAAGTCTTGGATGCTTCCCTTATCCTTAGGGGGAAAGAAAAGGAAAAAAATAAAAGGATACTTTTCACAGAAAGTAAAAATGTTGCACAGTATTTATTGCTTGGTTACTTGAAATGTGACCACCTACACTAAAATTTCAAAAAATGTTTTTGTTTATCATTAATAGCTTGACTTTAGCTTAATATCCAGCTCTGGTTAGTGTCTTATGCCTAATTACAAAACAAAATTTTCATGGTGATATGCACTTTTAAAGGATACATAAACCAGGGAAAGATGAGGTGGATCAAAGGTTATCATGATTTAAAATTATAAGATCATTCAAGGAGTACCTGTCGAGATTACACCATTTGTCTAATGGGAAATTCTCTTTGCTACTGCAGAAACTTTCTATGGATTCAAAGTTTTTCTTGTTCACATTGAGGCATTAATACCTTTTTATAACCCAATTTCTTAATTTTTTAAGGAGTCTTTTTCAAGAATACACTACTTGTTATTAAATTCTAACCTGAAATATCTATTCTCTGTAATGTAATACGTTTCCCATTATATGGTTATTTATTCACTTTATTATAAAAATGACTATTTTGGTGACATTGCAATTATATTTCTATAATTAGTATGCTGTAATGTATTATAATATAGTATAATACAATAATTAATATGCCCAATTTACTGAAATTGGATTTGATAATTTGCTAGATGGATTTCTTTTACAAATTGCATCTGGGAGAAATAAAATCCAGAAAGAAAGAGTGGAGGAAAAAGGGATTATACATGTTGGCACTACTATGTTTTTAAATGAGTTCTTATCTCTTGAGACATAGCAAATTGTCAGTAGTATCTCTGCATGTTTCCCTTCACTGCTTATGTATACTGTAGTCTCATTATGAATATATTATTCCAAGATAGGTTGAAATTTGGACATGGGTTACCGGCATTTTGTTTTGAATCTACAGTAACCAGAGTTAGAGTTCTATCTTCAGTAATAACTGAAATAAATTTCACAGCAGTCCAGGATGTGCCAGAGTCATCTGATCACCCAAAGCACCTAAAAGAGCAATGGTATAAAACTGAATGTTTTTTGATATCACTTACACTTCTCTTTTTCTCCTACAGGTATTAAAATGGGTAGAAGAAGCAGTACAGGCCTCCAAAGTTCACCTCTTATCCACAGATCATTTGGAAAAGGCAGTAAATACTTGGAGAATTCCTTTCGATCCCAGCCTAAAAGAAGTCACTGTGTCACTGAGTGGCCCTTCTCCAGTGATTGAAATTCGCAATCCTTTAGGTGAGATCTATCAAACATCACATAATAAAATGCAGAATACATAGAGGGTAAAATAATTTTTGCACACTTGTTTGTGTCAAGTGAATGCTAACTTCAGGAATAAATTCAATAAATTCAGAAGTGGCTAAGGAAGGTATTTAAAAAACATAACAGTTTGAAAGTACTAAGTATTATTGAAATAACATGAGATTCAAAAAGGTAAAACTTCTTATATTTAAACAAGTCAGTTTTAGTAAATTAATTATAGTTAAACAATTCAAAAGAAAAATATTTAAATAAAACCTGAAACTATGTTTTCTTAATCTATATAAGAGCAAATATTTTACAGTAACTTATTCTGTCAAATTCAGTATTTTATACTATTTCTAAATGACTCACACCAAAAAATTCTTAAAATAACTGATTTTCCACTCTATCGTTTTCTTGATAAGTTTTAATTTTACAGAAGATATTTGTTAAAAACCAAATTTATATCTTAGTAAAAGGAACTTTTAATTCACTTTGCTTCCTTACTTAAGTATATTTTATAACCATATCATTTGTCTGGTACCATTGCTAGCTGATAATTACAATAAGATTAACATTGAATTGCAATCTAGTAAAGACAGAAATCTTTAATCTTTTCTTAACATTTCCATTTAGAAATATTTTTACTTAATAACATTTGCAAAATAGTTATATTTCCACTGTGGCTTTAGTTGCATGTTATTTTCTGTATAAATAGGGAAGGGGATAACTGATTTTCTTACTTTATTTGTCTTAGAAGAAAATAACTAATTCCCAAAAGAAAACAACCTATGAAATTGTTCTCAGAGGCCACAAACACGTTAAAATGTACAAGACAAGTACAGCCTCTTTCTCAAGTCTTCTACAAGTTTGACTTTATAAATGGATTTTCCTGTTGAAGTAGCATTCTACTGCAATAACATCCATGTTACCTAGGAAAGACTTGTGTTTTCCACTAACTGGAGACTTAGAGTACCTGTACCCATTGTATTATTATGTTTCTACTACTTTAAAAAGTCATGGGCATATAATGATTGTACAACTTTTGATTCAAATATAGGATGCTTATAACTTGTTGTTATTATTATTATTATTATTATTGAGACAGGGTCTCGCTCTGTTGCTCAGGCCGAAGTGCAATGGTGTAATCTTGGCTCACTGTAACCTCTGCCTCCCAGGTTGAAGTGATTCTCCTGCCTCAGCCTCCTGAGTAGTTGAGATTGCAGGCAGGCACCAGGACACCTGATAAATTTTTGTATTTTTAGTAGAGGTGGGGTTTCACCATATTGGTCAGACTGTTCTTGAACTCCTGACCTTGTGATCCTCCCACCTTCAAAGTGCTGAGATTATAGGCGTGAGCCACCACACCCGGGCTAACTTATTTCTTTATGTAACTGGAGCAGTACTCTATGGGAAAGTCAAGAGTGAAGTGAATAAACTGCGGCTTAATTTCAAATTTGCTTTTCCTGTTTTCTGCGTTCCAGCTATTAGACACTTTAGATAAATGTCAGGTCCGTAGGTGATGGTATCATGCTACTTCATCACACTGCCTCCTTTAATTATTCCTGTGACAGATAAACGCCCTCTCCTGTGCTTCATGGGAAACAGTTAAGGTTTTACACTTTGTGCAAAGATATGCCCGGGGCTCTCATGTTAGTAATACCTTGAGTGCTCTCCAGAACAACGTTTATTCTGGTTTGCTGGGTTTGCCATTTATTGAATCTAAATGTCTCTAGTGACTCCATGTAACTTTTGGTAGCCATAGTAATTATTATCTAGGTTGGCTTCAGAAATATGATTACAGTCTACTAATTGTTATTCTCATTTTGTGATCAAATTAGCATAACAAATAGTAATCCATTATTTCAGCTTCCAATGCCTGTAAACCCTAAAATTAGGTGTATTTTAGAAATAAATAACGTTTTGAACTATGGGTATAAGTGTCAATCAGGTCATATTACTGAAAACCAAATGCCTTTCATTTAGCCACAGAATAGAAAGTAAAGGCTCTTGGGTTAGTTTGCAGCACACTTGAGTAAAACATGTGCCTGACTTATTTGAAATTTGATCATGCTCTTAGTTTTATGTAGCGTTAAATTAGCTAATACACATAGCTGAGGGAAGGATTATGCTTGTTACGCTTATGTCTGTCTTTCAGGGAAGCTGATAAAAAAGGGATTTGGCCTGAATGAGCTATTAAATATCCATAATTCTGCCAAAGTAGTGAATGTGAAAGAGCCAGAGGCCGGAACGTGGACAGTGAAGGTAGTGTTATTTCACAAAGTTTGTTTATTATTGTATTTTGAAGTTGGCATGTTTCATGAAGTATGCATAATGGGTTTTTTAAACATATACTCTTGCTATCATGGAGAGTGCTTGTAACTAAAAGCAATATACATAGTGTGTTTGTAGAAGGTATCTTGATCACATGAATTGGGTAGTTTTAAGTTTGAGGACCATGAACATCATCATTGCCACATGATACACTTAAAATAGTTTTCCTGTCATCAAATCTGTGGATTTATTTTATTATCTACCTGGTGCTTACAAATTAATCGGAGATGGAGCCAACAGAGAATAATGGTTCGAGCCATAGGCTCTGTTGTGAAAATGCCTGGGTTTGAATCTTAACACCAACCCTTCACAGCTGTACTGCCTGGGGAACAGAAATTCTCTGCATGTGGCTTTTCTCCTCTCTCATGTGGGGATGGTAGTCACAGTCCTTTACTTTACAGAATTGGGCTGAGAATTAAATTAATATGATACACCTGAAATGGTATCATTTCTGTTTCAAAGCAAGCATTCAAGTGCTGTGTTGGTTTTTTTATTTGGTAGGTGTCTGTTCATTGTTTTCTTTAGCACAGTATGGTATTTGTATCCTAAACTTATCTTAAGTGGTATGTATTTCCTTTAAGAAAGCATTGTATTCTGGCAGTGTGAAGGAAAAATATATCCACTTAAAATTCAAGCTACCGTAAATCAGAGACCTAGTTCTGCTGCAGATGATGTGTGTGTCCCACTGTGGCGGATGCTCTGAGTGACTTGCCCATGTTTCTCAGGCTTTGCAGTGTGCTCTGGCCTACCTCGAAATCCAGTATATGCATTTCTGTGTCTTAAAGGTTTATTTCTAGAATATGAAAAGGTTCTGCTGAGGAATTAACACTCCTCAGGAGCAGCTTTTTAGCACCTGAAGGAATAAGCTCCAGGTTGTGGAAACAGGTTTAAAAACACACCCTTTATGGGCCTATTCCCATTCCTGTGTATCTCCCCTCTTCCTATTAGCATTCCTTCCATCTCTCAGATAAACAACTTGCTCTAGAATCTTTCTGGGAGAACTCAAATGAAGGTATCCTGTACATTGTTTTCTCTTTCATTGTTTCCCTATATAAAAATGGAATTAGTGGGATCATAATTTAAATTACAGAGTTGCTGTGAAAGTATGTGGAGCTAATACACTGTAGAAATTCGAGGAGCCATTTTTATGCCAGTTTTTTTAAAAGAATAGATCCATTAACACCCTCAGTTTAAAGAATGAATGTTTACATTGCAACTCCATTCAAATCCTAAGATACTAGTTTTTTATTCTCAGAACTCTAAGCTCTGCGGGAAAAATAGAAACTCTTGTATAGATTATTTCAAGATTGATAATATAAGGGTATAGGTGGAAAGGCCTATAAAAGAAAATCTGGTAGTTTCTTAATGACTGTATCGGAAATGGCCCTACCTGCCTGTTTTTTTCCCCATGCAATTCCTTGCACATAGTGCCTGATATTTATTGAGTGTCTTAGATTGACGATGAATTGTTTTGCTGCTACAATATTTTTTAAAATGTGGCCAAATTTATGGTTATTTTGACTAACTTGCCAAAAATATCACTAGTATTGAGTCTGACGTTTTGTGACCACAATAGGTAGGAATTACAATAAGCGTCGAGTCTCTTCATCCCTCAAATACTTTAATTTAAGCATGACTTAGCCAGCAGTGTCTTGAGCTAGCATGTCCACTGTGCTAATTTTTCCTTGCTTTGTGAATATTGACCTTAAGTAATCCATTATGGACTGTGAAATATGTGCACCTGAGGCCATTCTTCCATTTTAGTAGCAATTTATTGGGCAGTACTTGAACCTATTTCCAGGTGATTTGGATTGCTACCAGTGGCATTTCTTTTAGTAAAACTCTTGCCCAGAGGAGGGATATTGCATAATTGTTATTTTACCTTGTGCCTAGCACAACTATTCATTCAGTCATCCATTCAGTAAACATTTACTGACTGCTCTTGGCCATGATCTGTGGTACTTACTTAATAGACATTAAGTACATTTTAATTGATAATTAGAACAGAGAAGTGATGAGGATTAGTTTTTATGAGTGAGCAGAGCCTTTGATAAGGTGATGAGGTGATGAGAACTCTGTTTAGGCAAGTCTCTAAGCTGTCTCCTATAATTAAGGGAACAATAAAAAGACACAGTATCTATTATCATTTTATTTTAAATTTATATCTAGCCTTCACCAAAAGAGCCTCTAGCTCTGATTTACAACATTTCTAGTGTAGGATTAGTGGTAACAACAACTAAACAAAGAATAAGCATATTAATGAAACTTAAAATAACAAACTTCTTTTGCTTCTATATGAAATACCAAAAGAATGTATCAGGTTGATGCAAGGGAAACTGGACTGAATCAGCTCACATAAAATATTGCTGTTGACTTTGGATTTCCCTTTTGGATGTCTAATGAATGATAAATGTTTTACATGTGCACTTTCTCAAGAAGAGAAATGTCTGAGATTAGATAGTGTATCCCTGGTGCTATCTCCCATGCACTCGACTATCTGAAAAAGGCCTGCTCTATCATTAAAATGACTTACTGAATGTTTCACATAACAGTTTTTATCCCAAATATGGAGAACGATCTGTCTATTACTTGACCTTACCATGGTATTCAAGGACAACCCAACTGAGCCTCAAGCCAATCTTTCTAGTTATCGTCTATCACTTGTCTTTACATTCTTGTCAAATATGGTTTTGTACTCTCTCTCCCCCACCACATTCTCTTACCCTATGCTTTCTTTCAAGCTGTTCCTTCTCCTTATGCCTTTCCTTGCATTTTAACTTGTAAATATCCACAGAGTTCAGCTGAAATGACAAAAGTTTCATCAAACTGTCAGATTTTTTTTTGTTTTTTCTCTAAAAGGCTCTTTTCCCTCTGGCTTTCTGCGAAATTTTTCTGCACTTCCCTTTTGGATTAATTTCTCCATTATATCATTTTTGTTTCTGTACCTGTTCTGTCTCTCTCTTTCTCTATAAAGCAGATTTTGCCACTAGTATATGCCACAATGCTTGAGAAAGAACTATATAAATATTTATGAATAAAAATTCATACATTTATTCCGAGCATACTCAGGGAAGTGGGCAGAAGAGCTGGTTTACTTGGCCTATAGTGGAGGTGCTAGCATGTAACACTAATGTGTTTATGATTTAAAATGCTAAGAGAGTGGAAGTTTCTTTTCTTTTGTATTTTTTTTTTCTGGTAAGTACTTTACTGTTCCATCTTAGGGCACTTTTACTAAGCAGAAATAATGAGTCAACTCATTTGTATAATTCACATAAATACTCTAATTTAGGTTGCCTCTGATGCAGGTAAAACATGTTAAAAAGAAGTAACTGGAAAGAACGTAAAGTTTTATTAAAAACAGAACAGAAGATTGTTTTATGCTCCTAAATTTCCATTTGTAGGAGAGCTACAGCTCATGGATCTTATTTCTGAGAAGCAATGTGATTTTTCCATTCAGCAGCTGTATGTAGAGTATTTGAATGCAACCACAGAAAATCTTGAGCCAAATTTTGTCCTCTGCTTTTTAAGGGAAACTCCTTGCAAAAACCTTAAGTGATTGTCAGCACCCAATGGGTTTAGGTGGTACAAATGTTTCTATTAGTCTAGGATTATCAGTGTGATCATTTAATTTAACCTATCTCCTGGGATATGTTTCTACTAAGTACGTTCGGATAAACTGTCTTTAGATAATCTCCCAAGTACAGAAGAGTGTGTACCCAACCACATGATTATACTGAGGTTCTGAGACTAGTAGAAATATTTTGGTTTTGGATAGTTATGTTGGTATCCAGAGCCTACTAATGCATTTTCTATGGGGTAAGGATATTTTAGAAATCATACTCAAGTGACATAAGCTTGTTTAGTAATCATAATTAAATCAACCTCAAGTCTAAAAGGATCATACATGAAGATTATTATGCTGGCCTCCTATTAGTCTTGCCTGCTGACTCTTATGAATAAGCCTGTATGCTACACCAAGTGTGTTAAGTAAATAGATTAGGTGTAGCGTTAATGTTTTGGGTCAGTGTAGTTTTTTATAGTAGATTTTTCCTGAAAAATGTCCCAGCTTTTTTGCCTGTAAATATCAGACTGTCAACCAAATAGAATGCTCCCTTTATAAAAAAGATATGTGTACATTGAGGTACACATATACTTGGGTATATATAAATTGATATGTATATGTATGTATGTGTGCGTGTGTGTGTGTGTGTGTGTATTTAAGTAGAATGTATGTTTTAGATGCATTTCCTTGTCACCCATTTCTCCAAATGCATAATACGCAACAAAATAATGGTAGTTAAATCTAGCTGGCAAGGTTATATCTTTGACATAATGCCTAGCTCACAGTAGGTCCTGTTTTCGATATTTTATTGAAACCATCATATTACTTTGTAAATAATTTAAAACTTAAGAGCAAATACTTTGAAAAGAGGTGGATATCTACTTGAATTCAAGATTCATTACTTAATGTCTTTTTGTTCTTGGAGAAATTACTTAACCTCTCTAAGTCTGAGGAAAGTGGGGGGAAATAATGGCTACTCAATCCTGTCATGGTCAAGTGAGATATTGGTGAGGTGCTTCAGCAGTTTCTGCCACATGGATTAGTTGTTGCTAATAATGTTGACACATGAACCTTGACATAGGTTGATTAGTTGTTATTCTCTTGAATATATGTAAAAATGCAAGTGTATATGCATAAAAAGAAAGTAAAAATTGCATTTTTACTTTTAATGCATATACACTTGCATTTTTCTTTTGTGTGTGTGTGTTTGTCTTACTTTGGACACATTTGCTATTTTATAAAGCTTTGAAATTCTGTTGGAGAGAGAAAAACCTTCACTATCAATCAAATTTTAATTCAATTTATAAAAGGTAAGGTTTCACATTTAGTGCTAGGAGGAATTCTCACTGGCTCAGTACAAGAAAGTTAATTCCTCACTAATTTTCTTGTCCCATGGGGTCTGGCAGAGTATTCTGCTTTACAGTCACTCAAGAACCCAAGCTGATGGAGGCTCTACCTAATTTAGAGCATGCAGCATCTTCAGTTACTTTAGTGAGGAAAAAACCTGGAGAATATGCATTGAATAAATTTAAAAAAAAAGAAATTTGTGTTACCTCTGTCTCATCCCAGAAGCGACACATTTCACTCCCTTTATAACCCAGTAACCAAACCATTATTGTGGCCTAATGGTACACTGGAGCTGGGTCACAACGACTCGTGGAAAGTCAATTATACATTTCTCTTCCCTGCTCTGTGTTCAGTGACATCACGTTGGGAGCTAGCAGTCAGCTGTGATGGGAATATTTACAGCACAGAAATTGAATAATGCCAAAAATTAGGGGTTTTTTTTTGTTAGAGAAGAATTTATTAACACCCCACTGACACGACTCTTCCTAACTAAAGGGATACTCAGAAACGTATAATGACAAAGAAATAGCTGGAGAATGTTATTGTTTTCTGTTTCATGGGGTCCAAATCTACTCAGAAATTATGTTATTCTAAAATACCATGCATAGACTTAGGTACCTTAGAAAGACATTGAACTTGGAATAATTGCCATTTAAGTTGCTGTCTAAACCTAGATAAATATCATTTTTTTGAGCATCTGTTTCTTTGCTGTGCCATAAAATTATCTTTGGATATAGTAGGGTTTTAAGAGATAACATGTGAACATACTTAACATAATGCATCTAGAAACATTTGGTGAATTCCTGATGAGTATGGCATTAGCTGGTCTGAGGAAAATCTCAGGAAAAACATCAATACTAGGCGTGTGGATGTCTTTAACGTCATTTATTAAACCTACAAAATCATGTGCCTCCTGACTGGCATTCTGTGGGTGATGAATATGAAATAGTTACTTCCTTGAAGGGACTTTCAGTGTAGGCAGGCATTTAATAGGCCTTTGCCTTTAAACTAAGAAGTAAAGGCAGAGCTGGCCAGGAAGATCTGAGCAGCAATCTCAGGGGAGCAAGTCGTTTTCCCTGGAGCTCTCCATGGTGCTTGTTCCATTGTCCTTCAGCCTGTCTTGCTCCTTCAGTCCAGCTAGTCTCACTCCAATTCAGAAACCTAGACTCCAGTTCACTCTGCTCTTTCTTTTCCCTTACTATGTTATAGACCAAGGCTATCTATTTACAACTTTCGGAGGCTGGTATATATCTCTGTGTTAGTAAGGGTTCTCCAGAGGGACAGAAGTAATAGGATATACGCATATATGAAAGGGAGTTTATTAGGGAAAATTGGCTCACTCAGTCTCAAGTCAAAGTCCTGCAATAGGCCATCTGCAAGCTGGGGAAGAAAGAAGCCAGTAGTGACTCAGTCCAAGTCCCAAAACCTCAAAAGCAGAGCAGCTAAGAGTGAAGACTTGAGTCTGTGGTCAAAGGCCTGAGGGCCCCTACCAAACCCCTGGTTTAAGTCCAAGAGTCCAAAGGCCAAAGAACCTGGAGTCTGATGTCCAAGGGCAGGAGGAGTGGAGGGAAGCATCCAGCATGGGAGAATGATGAAAGCCAGAAGATTCAGCAAGTCAGCTTATCCCACCTTCTTCCACCTGCTTTGTTCTAGCTGTGCTGGCAGCTGACCGGATAGTGCCCACCCACATTGAGGGTGAGCCTTCCTCCCCCAGTCCACTGACTCAAATGTCAGTCTCCTTTGGCAACATCCTCACAGACACACCCAGAAACAATACTTTACCAGCTATTTAGGCATCCTTCAATCCAGTCAGGTTGATACCTAATATTAACTATCACATCTAGTATAACCTCATCTTTGCCAAACCGTGACCTTACCTCACATCTGTTCACACTGCAGCAGCTGTATATTCCTGACTCAGCCCCTACCCAACTTAATGAACATGATACTACTCATTCAGAGGGGTAATGTGGCTCATTGCGTACGTTTAGAAATTGTATGAATAAATTGACTTTGAAATACAACTCTTCCTAGCTCAGATAAATCCTGTTCACTGTCTAGTATCTAGAAAGTTTCTAGCTCTGAGCCTCAATGCTGCTGCTAGATTTCCCTCCTCTTCTCTACAGAAGCCATGAGGTTAGGGTAACTGTACAGGGGTAATACTTCAAGATATTCCATGGTGGAAAGGTGCTTTTTGGAGCCATATTCTAATTTTAATATAATTCACAGGTTGAATCTACATGATATAAAAGAACAAATAGAAAGCCATTAAGACAGTAATTTTGACCTCACTAATTTGATGACACACACACGTGTGCGTGTGCACACACACACATACACACACACACACATAATTTTATTGCATTTATAGATAATTTACTAAAATGGCTTACATAATTTGGAAGAGGAAGGAAGGGAAAGAAATATGGCTGGACCACCTCTTTGCTTGACTCAGTTATAGAATTAGCTGAATTTTCTTTGCCCCTCCAAGACCTTCATGTCATTTAGTTCTCCTTCAACCTCATCAGGTTCATAACTCATGAGAATCCGAAGTCTCCCAGGACTCCTGCAGTTTCTTAAAAGCTTTCTTGCTTATGGTCTCCTTGCCTTCTGATTATTTGTGTGTTGATTTTAACCTTTTGTACTTTGATGCAGGGCAAAACTCAGCCCCTTCAAAATATCACAAGAAATCTATCAATAGCAAGCGTTTTGTGAGTTTAGTAGACTTACCTGTAGATTTGGGAGCTATGTCGTAAAGCACCTTGTGCCCTCCTACTCTTTCCTTGGCCACGAACTCCTTGCTGCCCCATTACATTTCTCTGCTGCTTTCTTCTGGATAGTCCCAGGAGTTCCATATTACTCTCTTCCTATTGTGTAAATCAGTTCAGCATATTTCAATGTTTCTCAAACCAGCATAATTAAATTCATTAAGATCATCATGAGAAATGTATGGGGTAGCTGTAGAGTTTTGTTTCTGGAGCTTCACTGAGTTCAGACCCAAGCTTTGCCATCTGCTGTATCTGTTCACTTTGAGCAAGTCACCTAACCTCTCTGATCCATGAAGTGAAGATGATAAAACTCCCTCACAGGGACTTTTGTGAGGATTAAAAGTGAGAATTCATATAAAAAGTTAAGTTATATATATATATAGTGTATGGATTTATATACATATATTTATATATATTTTTATATAATTTATAAAATATATTTTATAAATATATATATTTAATATATATAAATTAAACCATATATATAAAAATTTATATATATATAACATATATATTATATATGTGTTATATATATGTTATATATATGTTATATATATTATATATATGTTATATATATAATTTATATATATTTAGTGTGTGCATTTTGTGCACGTTAATGCTTTTTTCTCTTCCCTCTTTCATGTATTGCTTGCTTTAACCCTCACTGTACATAAAACCTGCTTGTTTCTATTATGCTAATATTTTTTAAAGGGATCTTAAAGAAGAAAGAGATGAAAATAATAGCTTACTTTAATAGATATCAAACTGTTGGCACTTTCTCATGAAGAAATTTTAATGTGTTTAGTGATTCTAAAATACAGTATTTAATTCTAAAATAATTTTAGAATTATTTTAAGAAAATAATTAAATACTAATGAATGCATGAATTAACATCAGAAGTTATTTTAATACTAAATTATTTAAAAAACTTTAACCAAATTAGCTCAATTTTTTCCTTTTTATTGTATATTTAAGCCATAGTGTTAGTTTATTTGGGATGTTCTTTGTTCCCATTACCCTTAGCCCAGGGTTGAATTAATTACATATAAAAATGGACTCACTTGGAGATATCTTTTATTTATAAACCCTTTTAAATTCATTGCAGACATTCCTACTGTCTACAGTATAGTATAGACACATGAAATATATTTTGTTATTTAACTTATTCTTCATATTTTAGCATTGCTCAGAGAATAGTAAACCTGTATTCTTTTTTTTTTAATTTATTTTTTTGCATTTTAGGTTTTGGGGTACATGTGAAGAACATGCAAGATTGTTGCATAGGTACACACGTGGCAGTGTGATTTGCTGCCTTCCTCCCCATTGCCTATATCTGGCATTTCTCCCCATGCTATCTCTCCCCAACTCCCCACCCCACACTGTGTCCCTCCCCTATTTCCCCCCAACAGACCCAAGTGTGTAGTGCTCCCCTCCCTGTGTCCATGTGTTCTCATTGTTCAACACCCGCCTATGAGTGAGAACATGCGGTGTTTGATCTTCTGCTCTTGTGTCAGTTTGCTGAGAATGATCCTTTCCAGGTTCAACCATGTCCCTACAAAGGACACAAACTCATTGTTTTTGATGGCTGCATAATATTCCATGGTGTATATGTGCCACATTTTCGCTGTCCAGTCTATCATCAATGGGCATTTGGGTTGGTTCCAGGTCTTTGCTATTGTAAACAGTGCTGCAATGAACATTCGTGTGCGCGTAGCCTTATAATAGAACGATTTGTAATCCTTTGGATATATGCCCAGTAATGGGACTGCTGGGTCAAATGGAATTTCTATTTCTAGGTCCTTGAGGAATCGCCAAACTATCTTCCACAATGGTTGAACTAATTTACACTCCCACCAACAGTGTAAAAGTGTTCCTACTTCTCCACATCCTCTCCAGCATCTGTTGGCTCTAGATATCTTAATGATCGCCGTTCTAACTGGCGTGAGATGGTATCTCAGTGTAGTTTTGATTTGCATTTCTCTAATGACCAGTGATGATGAGCATTTTTTCATATGTTTGTTGGCCTCATGTATGTCTTCTTTTGTAAAGTATCTGTTCATATCCTTTGCCCACTTTTGAATGGGCTTATTTGTTTTTTTCTGGTAAATCTGTTTTAGTTCTTTGTAAATTCTGGATATCAGCCCTTCGTCAGGTAAACTGCAAAAATTTTTTCCCATTCTGTTGGTTGCCAATTCACTCTAATGACTGTTTCTTTTGCCATGCAAAAGCTGTGAAATTTGATTAGGTCCCATTTGTCTATTTTGGCTTTTGTTGCCAATGCTTTTGGTGTTTTGGCCATGAAGTCCTTGCCTACGCCTATGTCCTGAATGGTTTTACCTAGATTTTCTTCTAGAGGTGTTATGGTGTTAGGTCTTATGTTTAAGTCTTTAATCCATCTGGAGTTAATTTTAGTGTAAGGCGTCAGGAAGGAGTCCAGTTTCTGCTTTCTGCACATGGCTAGCCAGTTTTCCCAACACCATTTATTAAACAGGGAATCCTTTCCACATTGCTTGTTTTTGTCAGGTTTGTCAAAGATCGGATGGTTGTAGATGTGTTGTGTTGCCTCCGACACCTCTGTTCTGTTCCATTGGTCTATATCTCTGTTTTGGTACCAGTACCATGCTGTTTGGATTACTGTAGCCTTGTAGTATAGTTTGAAGTCCGGTAGTATGATGCCTCCCGCTTGGTTCTTTTTGCTTAGAATTGACTTGGCTATGCGGGCTCTCTTTTAGTTCCATATGAAGTTTAAGTTGTTTTTTTCCAGTTCTGTGAAGAAGGTCATTGGTAGCTTGATGGGGATAGTGTTGAATCAGTAAATTACTTTGGGCAGTATGGCCATTTTCACTATATTGATTCTTCCTAACCATGAACATGGAATGTTTCTCCATCTGTTTGTGTCCTCTCTTATTTCGTTGAGCAGTGACTTGTAGTTCTTCTTGAAGAGGTCCTTTACATTCCTTGTTAGCTGTATTCCTAGGTATTTTATTCTCTTTGTGGCAATTGTGAATGGCAGTTCGTTCTTGATTTGGCTCTCTTTAAGTCTGTTATTGG
>NW_016107348.1:6657570-6659283 GCF_001604975.1 Cebus imitator
TTAGCTATTTCTTGTCTTCTGCTAGGTTTTGAGTTTTTTTGATCTTGCTCCTCTAGCTGTTTCAATTTTGATGATAGGGTGTCAATTTTAGATCTCTTCTTTCTTCTCATGTGGGCACTTATTGCTATATATTTTCCTCTAGAGACTGCTTTAAATGTGTCCCAGAGATTCTGGTATGTTGTGTCTTCATTCTCGTTGGTTTCGAAGAACATCTTTTTTTCTGCCTTCATTTCATTGTTTATCCAGTCAACATTCAAGAGCAAGTTGTTCAGTTTCCATGAAGCTGCGTGGTTCTGAGTTAGTTTTTGAATTCTGAGTTCTAACTTGATTGCATGGTGGTCTGAGAGACTGTTTGTTATGATTTCCATTCTTTTGCATTTGCTGAGGAGTGATTTACTCCCAATTATATGGTCATTTTAGAGTAGCTGTTATGTGGTGCTGAGAAGAATGTATATTCTGTGGATTTGGGGTGGAGAGTTCTGGAAATGTCTATTAGGTTTGCTTGGTCCAGGTGTGAGTTCAAGTCCTGGATATCCTTGTTAATTTTCTGTCTGGTTGATCTGTCTAATATTGACAATGGGGTGTTAAAGTCTCCCACTATAATTGTGTGGGAGTCTAAGTCTCTTTGTAAGTCATTAAGAACTTGCCTTATATATCTGGGTGCTCCTGTATTGGGTGCGTATATATTTAGGATCGTTAGCTCTTCTTGTTGCATTGATCCTTTTACTATTATGTAATGTCCTTCTTTGTCTCTTTTGATCTTTGCTGCTTTGAAGTCTATTTTATCAGAGATGAGAATTGCAACTCCTGCTTTTTTTTGCTCTCCATTTGCTTGGTAAATCTTCCTCCATCCCTTTATTTTGAGCCTTTTTGTATCCCTGCATGTGAGATGGATTTCCTGGATACAGCACACCGATGGGTTTTGTCTTTTTATCCAATTTGCCAGTCTGTGTCTTTTGATAGGGGCATTTAGTCCATTTATATTTAGGGTTAATATTGTTATATGTGAATTTGATACTGCCATTTTGGTGCTAGCTGGCTATTTTGCCCATTAGTTCATGCAGATTCTTCATTGTGTTGATGCTCTTTACCATTTGGCATGTTTTTGGAGGGACTGGTACTGGTTGTACCTTTATATGTGTAGAGCCTCTTTCAGGAACTCTTATAAAGCAGCACTGCTGGTGATGAAATCTCTGAGTACTTGCTTGTTCGCAAAGAATTTTATTTTTCCTTCACTTATGAAGCTTAGTTTGGCTGGATAGGAGATTCTGGGTTGAAAGTTCTTTTATTTAAGGATGTTGAATATTGGCCCCCACTCTCTTCTGGCTTGTAGGGTTTCTGCTGAAAGATCTCCTGTGAGTCTGATGGGCTTCCCTTTGTGGGCAACCCGACCTTTCTCTCGGGCTGCCCTTAGTATTTTCTCCTTCATTTCAACCCTGGTGAACCTGACAATTATGTGCCTTGGGGTTGCTCTTCGTGAGGAATATCTTTGTGGTGTACTCTGTATTCCCTGGACTTGAATATTGGCCTGCCTTGCTAGGTTGGGGAAGTTTTCCTGGATAATATCCTGAAGAGTATTTTCCAGCTTGGATTCATTCTCTTCGTCGCATTCAGGTACGCCTATCAAACGTAGATTAGGTGTTTTCACATAGTCCCACATTTCTTGGAGACTTTGTTCATTCCTTTTTACCCTTTTTTCTCCAGTCTTGCCTT
>NW_016107348.1:6660203-6739631 GCF_001604975.1 Cebus imitator
CTTCCCTGCCCAGCAAGGAGGCAGCCTGGTCACAGTCTGCTTGCAGAGGCTTTGCTGCACTGCTGTGGGCTCCACCCAGCTGCTGTGTGAACTTCCCTGCAGTCTTGTTTATATGGGTGTAGTTAGAACTGCCTCAGCAATGGTGGCCCGCCTGTGTATTGGCGGACTCTCTCTGTAATGGCAGGTTGCCTTGGCAACGGCAGGCTGCCTCAGCAATGGTATTCGTAGTGGTGGAGTGCCTAGGTAATGGAGGACGCCCCTCCCCCACAGAGCTGGACCGTCCGGGTTTCGGCTGCGCTTGCTGTGAAACTCTCAATTCAGAGAGCTTCTGATTGCTGTTCTTTTGTGGGGGTGGAACTGAGCCTGATCACCTGGCTCCCTGCCTCCGAGCCTTTTTTTTCTTTTTTTAGTTGAATATTCGACCCTATCCCTGTCGCCTGTTCAAAAGACGCCGGGATCTGTTTGATTTCCCGTGCATTGACTCACTGCGCTGGCTTAAACAGTGGTGCTGAGATTCGTGGCGCTTTCTTTTTGCCCAGGAACCTCCTGGCCTGACTCCCTGTTCATTCCCCTCTTTAATCAGATATATGGGTGAGTTCCCGGGTCTCCAATTGCCAGCCAAAAGGGCACCCGGACCAGTGTATTTTGTACGGAGAACTGCTGGCCAGGGCACCGACAAAGCAGCCGTGCTGACCAAAACAACTGCGCCGGCCTCAACAGCCGCGCTGGCGACCTGTGGGTCACCTCCGCCTGGGAATCTCCTGGTCCGTGGGCAATAAAAATGCGGCATCCACTCACCCTCTGTGCTTTCTCTGGGAGCTGCAACTCTGAGCTGTTCCTAAACAGCCATCTTCCCCATTCCAAACTTTTTGTATACCACCTGTATTCTTTTTTAAAATTATTTTTTTTTTTTTGAGATGGAGTTTCACTCATGTTACCCAGGTTGGAGTGCAATGGCACGATCTCGGCTCACCGCAACCTCCAACTCCCGGGTTAAAGTGATTCTCCTGCCTCAGCCTCCCAAGTACCTGGGATTACAAGAACACACCACCATGCCCAGCTAGTTTTTGTATTTTTTTTTTAGTCGAGATGGGGTTTCACCATGTTGGCCAGGATGGTCTCAATCTGTTGACCTTGTAATCTGCCCACCTCGGCCTCCCAAAGTGCTGGGATTACAGGTGTGAGCCACCGCACCCGACCTAAACCTATATTCTCACTTTTGCATACTTATTCCTTGGTGTGGTCTTTAAAGGATCAAAATTTATATTACATTAATTTTACATAATTTATAAGGGGCTCCCTGTTCATCAAATCTTCTTTATTTTAACCTGTTATTTAGTAATAGAGGAAAACATATTTTCAAACATTTATATAATTTTTATTTTTTTCACTCAGCTATTAAGTACCACATTTTTTAAAACCCCTTTTTTTAGTTGATTAATGCACTTGGAAGATGATTAGAACTTGATAGCAGTCATTTGGCAAATTACGTGTCATATTTACCTTTAGTAACCTCAAGAGCTGTTTCATCATAAGGGACTTTCTGAAGAGCAAGGCAACTAACGGTAATATATGATGTTAGTGAATAAATAAAAATTAACCCATTGTAATATCAAGCATTCTGATTGACTTACATGAAGTTAGTAGGTGATAGTGTCTTCAATAAAGCTCTACTTTATCTAAAGAAGTTGATATTAGAATTACCGTTTTATATAATCCTATAGGAAATCTCTGATTTAAAATTGAGTCATGATCCATAGTTTCCTTTTTTAATCTACTGTGTGGAATTTGTAACACATTTTCATTGAGAAATAATGGAATAGGGTGGTACTAAGATCTCTACACTTACACATATAATCTTTTGTAACCTTTATGCAAATGAATCACAGTAACTAGCTGCATCATTTATGTTAAGCATGTACCCAACAGTTTTCATGCTGTTGTGTTTTTTTTCTTCTTCTTCCCCTTCCTTTTACTACTTGAGTTCTTGAGATTCTGCTCAATGAGGAAGAAACATAGTAGCAACAAGAACAGATCTGCTTTTCCTTCTTCTCACATTGCTATATAACAAGAAGTCATAGTGATACAGGGAATATTGGGTAGTTTACACAGCTCTGAAAGTGACCCACCAGTACCATGGTGTGAACCACGGCTGTCCACCAGATTAAAATGTATATATATAAATCTGCTGTCTACCAGATTAAAATTTATATATATATATATATATTTCCAATGCATTCTGTTATTGCTATAATACCTCAATATGTGCCTTCTGAGTATTGAGTTTGAGACTGATAATTGGTACATTAGGGTTACCATGTGAATTTTTTCCTTTCACTCCCATCTCCTACTTCTACTTAATTATGCTGGTCTTATGTGGTCCTTTTATTTTGAGACAGAATCTTGGTAATCTATGTAATAAAATAAAATGGTGAACTCTTGTTGATAAGTTTGAGGTGGTTTTTGAAATGCAAATTCCTAGACTGCTCTGACCAAATATTCTGATTCAGTAATTCTGGGCTGGAGCTAAGGACTTTGCATTTTTAGGAAACACTGAGTATCTTTTCTAGAACACTGCTGAGCTGAGGGTGTCAGGTAGCCTAAATCTGGGAAACGGTCAGCTCTGTTGCTTGTACTGGCTGTAATGTCCTAGAGGCAAAGAGGTAAATATTTTCTAGAATTGAATCTGGATGTATTTGTGGGAGAAGATTTCAATATTTGCTAAACATCTATTATGTTAATAGCGACTAAAACAAAGATCCATACCCTCATGGAGCTTTTACAGATTTATTTCAAGACCATTCACTAGGGACTAAACACTTGTATCTTTTATCATTAGGCATGAAACATATTACTGAATCATTTGTTAGAGCTGTCCCTGTGGGGTAAGTATTACAAAACTTGCATTTAAAATATAGACTCACAGCTATGTTCAGAACATCCAGATCAGAGCCTCAGTTTTTGGACATCCATCCTAACTAAATATTGTGCAGTTTCCCATACTGATGAGGGTTGCATATGACCAGCGTACCAGATCAACTGCTGACCAGGTTTGTCATTAAACATTTTCAGACCTCAAGCAGTGGAAGGCACTCTGTTCGCATTACTGGCCTCAGTACTATTGATTTCCGAGCTGGCTTTTCTCGAAAGCCTACCCTGGACTTCAAAAAAACAGTCAGCAGACCAGTGCAAGGTTTGTATGTGCAAATTATTTGAATTGGCATAATAGATATCCAAATGAAAAATATTTCTCAGTCTGTCTGTATTCAATAAAGCTGAGAACCTTAACTTTAAACATGACTGTTCTCTTGGTCTAGTCACTTTCTCAAAGTATAATCCCAACACCACTGATATGAAGGTCACCCAGGGTGCTTGTTACAAATTAAGATTCCCGGGCCCCACTCTAGATCTCCTGAATTAGAACCATGGAAGTTAAGGCCCAGGAATATGTACTTTAGTGAGCACCCTAGTTGATTCTTACACTTACTAAATTTTGAGAATTACTAACCTAGGTCTTGAGATTTTTTTCTTACCAAAATCTATAAATTACCTATTGTCAAGGTATGTGTATACAGCTGAAAAATTAAATATGTCACATATCACTGTATTTCAAAGATAAAATTATCAGTGATTTTTAAACCTTGTCCTTCTTTTATTTTATTCATACATTGAGATTTCTAGTTTTCCAGCTAAAAAGAAGCTTAACTATACTGTAACTCTTAAAATTTGGGGGAGGTTATTTTCATTTATTTTTATTGCTGCAGTTTCCGGAAGGATACAAAATAATTTATCTTTAAAAGTATTCATGTGATCAAACATTATATAACAATTTTCATAATTCTAATTTTTCTACATGTAAACATAGTTAAAATACTATAAAAGTAATTTCTTAGGATTTCCTAAGTCTCTCTGGTCATGCATAAACTCTCTTTCATGTAGAAACAATTCTGCAATTGACCCAGAATTTGTAGGACATCCTTATGGTACTCACCTGTTATTATCATGCAAATACTTACTTGATATATAACTTCAATTGCATGTTTCTTGTAAATGATAACAAAATCTTTCTCTTGTAGGAATACCTACCTATGTGCTGCTCAATACTTCTGGAATTTCCACTCCAGCTAGAATAGATCTTCTTGAACTTTTGAGTATCTCAGGAAGTTCTCTTAAGACTATTCCTGTTAAATATTACCCAGATCGAAAACCTTATGGCATATGGAATATTTCTGACTTTATACCACCAAATGAAGCTTTCTTTGTCAAAATAACAGGCTATGATAAGGATGATTACGTCTTCCAGAGAGTATCGAGTGTTTCCTTTTCTAGTATTGTCCCAGGTACATCATTTCATTCAACATTGGAATATTGATAGTTTAAGGGGTGATGTGGTCCCATAAGTTAGTAATAAAATAGCAAACAATATCCTAATATTATTACTGCACCGCCAAATTTGTGGACATTTACATGTAAGTAACACAGTTTTTCTTAACCGTTAAATAGCATATCCAAAGTTTCATGTTAAGTCTCACTGATTGCAGGTCCGAGAATTCTGATTAGTCAGTGTAAGAACTGGAACTGGAAAATTCTGGTACTCTCTTTCTCCCTAAAAAGCCCGGCACATACATTTGATTAAACTATCTAAGTTGGCTAAAAGTTTATATACAATTGTCAGAAACTTTCTGCTCTATAGATGGTAGTTCATTGTAAACAACTGCTGATCACTGCCTTCATTTGTCTAGTTGATTAATAAGCTAGTTAACTGTACAATAGCTACTATGTAGAGAGAAGATTACAGATTAGACGTTATTTGGAAGCAACAGGTAGCATTTCAATTTAGCTATACTTGAGCTATTTTTCAAAGCTCATGACTGAACTCTGACCCAGTCTTAAGGAGGGTAGCTTGAACCATGGACTGATAAAGATATAGAATTTTTTCTAAAATTGTGCTATTAGGTCGAGGGACAAACATTTATCATTTATACATAGGTTAGTGATTTGGGAAATTCAGGAAAAATTCTATAGCTGTTGTTTAATAGTTATAGAGTGGCAAAAATAGAACCAACATCAATATTTCCTCATATACAACACTCAGATTTGGCTTAGCCCCTAATTTGAATGCTACAAAACCTGATGGATTCCTAAAAGTCATTTTTTATGTTTACTTTGGGAAAATTATCCTATGTATTTGATTCTGAGATATGTGGTTTTTATGTTTTTGAAATAAAAACATATTCTAGAATTGATGATATATTATCACTTATTTGGTAGTATTTTTTCTATCTTGGTGGTACAAAAATATACCGTGTCTTAAAAACAAAGGAGTCTTAGATTCAATGAATACTGTAGTAAGAGGCTCAAAAGATATCCAGAAATCAACCAGCGTTGAACAAATAAAGATAGGAAAAGTAATTAAAGTATAAAGATTTTTGAATGGATTCAGAGGCAGTACTTAACATCACTGTGACCTTCTTGCTTATGATTTTTTGGTTGTTTGTTTTTCTTTTTTTTTCCTAGATGCTCCCAAAGTTACAATGCCTGAGAAAACCCCAGGATACTATCTACAGCCAGGCCAAATTCCCTGCTCTGTCGGCAGTCTTTTGCCCTTTACCTTGAGCTTTGTCAGAAATGGAGTTACACTTGGAGTAGACCAGTATTTGAAGTATGTACATGTTTCTGTCAGTAATAAGATATAGCAGTAAAGATGTAAATATAAAGACATTATTATTGCAATGTACTTTTCCACTGGAAATTCTCACTTGTTTCATTGCCTGGAATATAGCAGGGAACAAGGAGGACACAAATCGGTGCCCCTGTGGTGCTTATATTGCCATAGAGGGAGACAGTAAACAGATGATACATATAATACTATAATAAATGCTGGAATACATTCAAATGTTGACTCATATGTTATAAAATCTGAATGTTTTATAATTTGAAGGTCTGTTGTTAAGACGAATACAGAATTATGAATATGACGTTAAGTACAAAATCTTGGAAGGAGACCTTGCAGAAGAGAGGTCCTGGAGCTTTAGCTTTATTGGCTCCGTGGTAAACGTGCTTCTGAATCTGATTTAAAGTGTTATGATAAGTGAGTCTGGTAAGCATTTTGGCAGAAAGTAGAGCAGGTTAGTTCGGATGAATAATAGTGGTAGGAGGAGTGCATGTAGCATTGGCCAATTTGAAATCCTAAAATTCAGAGTAAGGAGCATGGGAGCAAAGACATAAAGACGGCAAAAAGGATGATCAGTAAGGTATCCAGAGAAGAGTGTTCTAACACCAGGAAGAGCAAGTGCAAATGTGTAAAGGCTAGAGTGGACTGGGAACATGAGAAAGACAGGCAGAAGAAGGCCAGTCTGGCTGAAGCCCATTGAGCCAGGAGGAGCAGGGTAGCAGAGAAGTTCAGAGAGGTGTGATCTGTGCTGCAGGTGGTGTCACAGATAGGTCACAGCCGGTGTGGCCTGCATATAACAATCAGCAGGAGTGGGCTAGAGGGCACCAGCTTTTCCTTGTGAAGTTGGGTAACTTTTTGAGACAAATATAAGTAATTTAATGATAAAAATAAGTAGAGCTTGAAAACTGGAGAAAAATGATTTCTGGAAAGTGTTGCCTTATAACTTACTATGGAACAAACAACATTTTGGGAAAATCTCTAGGAATTTTTTTTTACCAGACTTTTATACTGTTAATTTAATATCAACATAACTTCCATATGTTAAACGTTTGACAATCTCAGCTTATACAGTTGCTTTATGGGGAGTCATTTTAATCAAAAATTTATGGCAGGAATGTTCATCATAACTAGCAAATTTTTTATTCTTTAAAGATTAAACTGTATGATTTCCTGCCCCTTACATAATATATCTTAATGATTTACTTAGCTGTGTATTTAATAACTGGCAACATAATTGACCAGGATATGAAATGATGAAGCTACATAACTAGCTGATGAAATCAAATAATTCTGTTTTATGTTTAAATAGTAACATTTTTCAAAGACACTTGAGATTCTTTAGAAACATTAATTCATTTATTCCACACAATTCCTGGGAGGTAAGCCACAAGAATTCTTTTTCTCATTTTTCCAGCTCTGTGGCCCAGAGATATGACATGCTTTGCTGACATGTATTAAGCTCTTTGGATGTGAGAAGTTAGAGACCAAGTTAGGCATGAGTGATGATAGACTGATATTCTAATCCTGATTCACTCTCATGTCCCTGCCCTAGATTTCCTAATAGCATGAAACATGTGAGTTAATGTTTGTTTATGTCAGTCACTTTGGTCACCAGGGGATGTAAGAGAGAACCCGTTTGCATCAGCAGCAGGTTGCATTTTTATTTGACATGTTCTTTTTGCTATTCCAAAGTCTACCCTTCAAAACTTTTTTATTATGTCTATATAGTGCTTAATGTCAACTGAGAAGGCTCCATGAAAAAGAGAATTATTTTCATGTATTTCATAATCAAGAAAGGAACAAGAATAACTGTAAAGAACATTCTTCAAATGTTTAGTAAACTGGTTATATGCCTTTGAACAAATTACTTGTCCTTTCTGTATCTCAACTTTCTCATTTTTAAAAAGAGGGATTTAGGACTCAAAGAATTGTCAGTTTCTGTTCTAAAATTTCTGTCAGTCTGTTTTTGTGAATACCAATATATGCTCAGCTTTTAAGTAGGCACTGAAGAAAACACCAAGGATATACCTCTTCCAAACCCCTACCTTCCTGAAACTTACCAGTACCTCCTAGACGATGACATTTACAAACTTGTGCTTAGTATACTCCTGTTAAGTATTGAAGACACAGCTCATATGATCAGTATGGTATGGAGTCAAGTGATATTCTGCTTTTAGTCTGAAAGTGACAAGAAGAACCACTGGCATGTAGTGCCTACAGAATTGAAAGGAAGCAATGTTTAACCAAAGTGAATTTTCTCAGCTACTAAAACATGTAAAACAATGACCTTGCTGTGTTTCTCACTTTCCTAAGGCACAAAAACCTTTTTAACTTTCTCTTACAAACCCTAGTTGTACTAAATATGAATTGAGAGCTCAGTAAGTTCTTCACGATTGTTTGATGATAAGTATGGTTTGTTTGGATGGGGAGAGATCTGGAGATGTCACCATAAGGTATTATATTTTACATAACTTCCAGAATTCAGTGGAAGGTCTATTGACTGCAGCAGGCATTTTAACTTATCTGTGTCTTGATTTTTTTAAGATTAAAAATAGCTGCAGAGATACACCAGAGAAGTTATGAAGATATTTCTAACATTTCAGCCATAGTTTAAAACAGTGAAATGTCTATTTTTTTTACATCATTGAGCCTTTGAAACAAAGATTAAATATCTATTACTAAGACAGTTCCAGAAAATGAGAAATAATTTGAAGAGTGTCAGAGGACAAAGAATACATTTTTATTAAATGAATGAATACGTAATACAGTAGAGGGATTTTTTTTTAACCTAAATGACAGAGTTTAAAGCCATAAAACCAATCATTTGTTTTCATTTCTCATTGTGTATGTAGGTTGAACGATATATGGCCTATCACCCATTGTGGAACTTATCTAAAAGAAAGTTAAGGGGAATTTATCTTCTTAGAATCAAAAAGTCAACTTCCTACCTTCATATTTGTATATTGCCTGATTAAATTGCTTTATCTAAGATTCCTACTGACGAGACCAAAAACTGAAAAAAATAGGAGAGAGGATTAATGAGCATTTCTTTGCCAGCAAACTCTGTCATCTTATATTTTGACATAGCCACAAAATATTTCCTCAAAGAAATTTTCAATCTCTGTAATTATTGTTTATGTTGTATATTTTGATCAGAATAGAAAAGCTTCATTTTATGGTAAAATATAAATGGTACGTCATTTTCAGTTAAAAAGAACTCTGCAGTTTTATCAATTTAGTTTCTTTACATTGTTCTTTTGAATGAACCTTCAAAAGAAATAGTGAATCATTGCTTTCAACTTGGTCTTGTTTTATAGTAACTACCAGTTTTCCATTTTCTTCCCTCCAGAGAATCTGCCAGTGTGAACTTAGATATTGAAAAGGTCACTTTGTCTGACGAAGGCGTCTATGAATGCATCGCTGTCAGCAGTGCAGGTACTGGACGAGCACAGACATTTTTTGATGTATCAGGTAATTACCACTAATTTCTTTGCAGTTACCTGAGTATCAATGCAGCTCTGAAAATGGGATGTTTGTTAACCAGTTTGTGTGTATATAATTGTCTTTATGATTATTTTATTACTATCTCTCCACTGAATTGTGAACTCAAATCCTGGCTTTACCACATATCAGATACATGACCCTCCTTGGGCTAATTATTTAAGGACTTAATACCTTGGTTTTCCTAACTATAAAAAGAAGCATGATAACAATAATGGTCTCTGTTTCATGGGGAAACTGTGAGGATTAAATAATATGTAATATATGCAAAGCATTTAGAAGAGAGCCTGCCACATAGAAGCACTTAATAGATATTAGTGATTATTATTATTATTATCATTATTGTCAGGGATTAATAAATAGTTTTTGAAATGATCATATAGCATTTTCCTGTGAGAAAATAAAGTTTAAGTGAAGGATCTGTTCTAATCAAAACAAAGTTAAACTTTCCCTCTTCCTCTCCGGTGCTCATAATGAGGAGAGTACGTTTATGAATGGATTCTGATATTTTAATTGAAGATAATAATGAAAATGATCACATTCTAAGAACACAGGGCCTCAGTGCCTACAATATTGGCTCTAAGAAGGGAAGAAGTAATGTTAATTATTTTACATTCAGATTGTATGTTTCCTATGAACAGATGGGAGATATAGTTCATATTATAAGGTAAAATACATTAAAAATAATTTTTTCTCTCATTTCACATAATTCTTAGGGGGAAAAAAGACTACCATTTATAATCAATTATCAGGATTAAGCCACTTACTCAGCATTTATCTATAATTAGAAACTTTGTTTGGCTGAATGATTTTCTACCTGCCTTGTGGACTAGTGTTGCAGTGTGTTTAACTGTAACCTATTCTGACCAAAATGTTGCTACTATTGAATGTATTGCAATGTCTGTATTTGCTTTTTGTACTGGTATGCATTTTCTTCAGAAAATTGAAGACAAATGAAACTTATAATGATAGGTATATCATATATTTATAAGCCTAGGATATGTTGTTTGCTATCAGTAAGTTCAAGGTGAATTTTAAAGCAGAAGCATGCAAGTCAGATAAGCATATTCTTCTTGCAGTAAAACTATTTGTATTCTCTTACTGCTAGAAAAATAAAGTTTGTCTTTTGAAACAATTTAGCAAGTTGACATTCATCACAAACTATTCATTTGTCCATGTCCAGTAATTATGAAAAGCACTGGAGTCATGTCAACATTCCTCAGCTTCTGGGAAAACAAACACTTGAACACTTGAATATTTTTCCCAGCAATACTAATTTAGAGAAGGACAACAGAGAAAGAGTTTTGAGTGAGTCGATTCAGACATCTTGCATAAATAACTGGGAAGTGCCAGGAAGAGCTTGTGAACTGACTGTCATGAATTTGGCTCAGTGTCAGAAACTTCCATATGTGTATTCTACACATGCCCTTCTAGTAGCCATCTGTAATCTGTGCCAGGAAGGCAAAGGAATAACTAGGAATTGTACTATGCCAGAGCTGATTTTCAGGAATTGTTTCCCACTCAGTCAGTTAAAAAAGAAGAGGACAGAATATTGATGGTAATGGCAAAGTCATAAGTGAGTGCCCCTTTTGACTTGAAAGAGTGGGCATTTTTTTTTCTTGATTAGCTGTTGCATGATGCACCAGCCTTTAAGCTCCACCCACTTCTGAATTTCCCTTAGCCTAGGCTGAGGTCCCAGCTCAGCCATCCTACTGTAACTAGTCATCAGCACACTGGAATCAGGTGCAGCTTCACAGAATAATTAGACCTTTATATTTTTAAAGGGGTATTAGGAAACAAAGCATTGTTGAATAGTGATATTCTTGTGCCATTATGGATATTATTTTATAAAGTCAAGGAACACCCAAGAGCGGTTTAAAGAAAATCCCCAAGTTCTGCCAATATGTCGCCTCAATTTTTGTCAGCACTTTTTTTCTACTTGACTTGTTGAAGGACTTTTGATTCATTTGAAATGTTGGTTATTGGGTTATTGATTGTTTTAAATGCACGACAGGTGTAGAAAGCATTGTTCTTCTCTTTTACTGAATATAAACACATAGAATCTAATGAATGAAACTGCAGAAGCACAAAAACCTCATTCTTTTCAAACTATATTTGGTAGTTTAGTTTGATACTATTACAAAGTTATAATTATTTTCTGTACTGGGAATTTTTTTCCTAACCCAATGACCCTTACTCAACACACACACACACACACACACACCCCTAAAATTCTGAGTTTAGGTGAAATTCTGAAGAGAGAAAACTTGTCAAGGGCATGTCAGTGACAGGAAACCTTAAATTGTAATTACAGGTTACTCTTTTAGAAAGGATAAGATCTGGAAATAATCTTACACCACCTTTTCATTTTATAGCTAAAGAAACAGAGCCCAGAGAAAGCAAGTGACCCATTTATGATCAAATAGGTAGACAGGTAGTAAGATGTAGATTCCTGGCCTCCTAATTCTCAGTCTCACGGTCTTTACTTAATGTCCCAAGTCTATGCTTGTCACCTTTCCTCCCTCGTTATTGAGGCTTCCTTTCTGCTACCCTAATCCTACCCTCAGTTGCACTTTCGCTCAGGAATGGTTCCCTTCATACTCCTAGAGCAGGTTACTTCTGATAATCCGCAATCTTGCCTTCCTTCATGAACTGCTGTAATTCTTCATCATCACTTCCCTGTTCCTACCAGATGTATTCACATATGCCTAAATATGTCAATGTGTATAATATTTATTGTCTTAAGGTATTTATGCAGTGGAGTCATATGCCATTATTTCAAATCTCATCTGCTCATGTATGTTATTAGACAGTTGGCATTTACTTATTTGAATATGTGGAAGAAATGAGCTGTGCTGCAGTTGCAGCAAGGGCCTACAGGCAGCCCTGGAGCCGGGAGGGCCCTGAATGGGGAGCCAGGAGAGCTGGGTCTTTTTTCCTTCATAAAGAAGTGGTTGGATGGGGGTTGCACTGCAAAGGGGAGTCTAACCTTCAGCATGTTTGCTTCATAGGATCTGAGAGCAAGAGACAAATTAATCATATTATTTTTCAGACAGAAAAACTATTAATATCACTAAATTGGCTTATCTAAAGTCACACAACTAATTAAGGGTAGAACTATGTAGCCTATTATTACCAAATTTAACAAATAAAAACACAGGATGCCCAGTTAAATTTGAATATCAAATAAGTGAAATTTGAATATCATATGTGGCTGGGCACGGTGGCTCACGCCTGTAATCCCAGCACTTTGGGAGGCCATGGCAGGCGGATCATGAGGTCAGGAGATCGAGACCATCCTGGCCAACATGGTGAAACTCTGTCTCTAAAAAAAGAAAGAAAAAAAAAAGTGAATATCACATATGTGTGACCCAAATATTGTACAAGGCATACTTGTACTAAAATATTATTTTATTTGTATCTGAAATTCAGATTTAACAAAGTATCCTGTGTTTTATCCGTGAACCCTAGCCAGACTCCAGTCAAAGCTTCCTAACTTTGTCATGTATTCTTTCCAATGGATTCACCAGCTATTTTCATAAGAGATTAAAAAAAAAACAAAATAAAAAACATTTTTTACAATTTAAATTAGCATATACTGCTTAAGAAAAAGTTTGGAAAAAAATGACAAATTAACAGAAAATATGGAAAACACATATATTGTATCACTCATAGATAACCGTAATGGTTTTGGTAGGTTCGTTTCCAGTATTTATTCTAGGCTTATGATATTAATCTGCACTCTTATATAGTTTTAAATATCCCAAGGATAAAGTTTGATCTTGAATATTTGACACACTTTCATATGAAACTAAAACAGACACCTAAATTTCTAGCTAGCATAAATCACTACAGTTTTTATTGCTGCATTATTTATAGTGTATTGTTACAGGAGATCATTTTAAAGCATTTGAGCAGAGAGAACTTTGGAGAGAGAATTTAGATTCACTCTCAAGACTAACTAGAGCTAACAGAGGAACAAACAGAAAACCAAAGATTGCATGTTCTCACTCATAAGTGGGAAGTGAACAATGAGAACACATGGACACAGGGAGGGGATCATCACACACCAGGGCCTGTTGGTTGGTGGGGACAAGGGGAGAAAACTTAGAGGACAGGTCAATAGGTGCAGCAAACCACCAAGGTACGTGTATACCTCATAACAAACTTCAGTGTTCCGCACATGTATACCGGAACTTAAAGTAAAATAATAAAAAGAACCAACTAACTAGAGCAACAGAAATATTGGTTAAATAGTTAATTGGTAATTGACCTTTGACCGTATCTGAAACACATGCATCCCTCGATGCCTTTTGTGTATATGGCTCTATGTGTGCAATTTTATTAATGGTCTGTTTCTACTGTTCACCTGAACTCCATAGATCAAATTGTTCCCCATATCTGCTAGAACATTTATCTTACTCTTCTGTTGTCCTGTGTCTTTTTAATGAGACTGTAACCCCACTTAAAGGTGATACTGTCATTTTCATGTCTACTATCCTTTGTGTACTATTTTCTTTAAAACACTAAATATATGTTTTTAAAATTTAAAAGTTCACAAATGCTACTTTCATCAATAAAAACTTTGCCTCTTTTCAGAATCCTAAATCAGTCAAGTCATAGTCTTTTGCCATGACTCTTTGACTCTCATGTCTGTAATTTATAGATTTGCCTTGAGTATCCTTTGGTGTGTGTATATGTGTGTGTGTGTGTGTCTGTGTGTGTGTGTGTGTGTGTGTGTGTGTGCTACTTCCTAAAGCATCCTTTAGGTGGTAATTTGTGGGAGCGGTGGGGCTCATAGACATATGCATTAATCAGTAAGTTCTGTTGCGCTGCATCTTTCCTACTGGATATTCATATTTATTCTGTTTTTAAACCACATCTGTAAGTGAGCAAAATGGCTTTTAGATCTCTTGATTTGAATTTTTGATTTCACACAGAGCCCCCTCCAGTCATCCAAGTGCCTAACAATGTTACAGTCACACCTGGAGAGAGAGCAGTTTTAACATGTCTCGTCATCAGTGCAGTGGATTACAATCTAACCTGGCAGAGGAACGACAGAGATGCGAGACTGGCAGAGCCAGCAAGAATTAGGACCTTGGCTAATCTGTCATTGGAGCTAAAGAGTGTAAAATTCAGCGATGCTGGAGAGTATCATTGTATGGTTTCTAGTGAAGGCGGATCATCAGCTGCTTCAGTTTTCCTCACAGTGCAAGGTACAGTGTTTTTGGTAACTTCTGAATTATGACATTTTTCTTTCCTCTTTTTAAAAAAATTTCGTCCTCCCAAGTTGGACGAGAGTGAGAATATCTACCCAAATAATTACTGTTTTGAATGATAGAATGCTTCAGCATACTCAGTGGCCTACGTATGAGTTAACAAAACTGGAAGCTAAAACATCTCTAACAAATGGGTAACTTTAATACAACCACAACTAATCATAGTAGTTGAAGATGTTTATTTTAAGAGAATATAAAAATTATCTCTGAATAATTTAACTTTTAAATCATTTAATCCATCTTGTGGATTAAAAAAATTCTAATTATAATAATAATTGGTCAAAAACAACCTTCTCCCAATTTAAGTACTGTATTTTTGCATATATAAATATTTTACTTTTTATTGTTAAATTGTTTAATAACTTTTCACTAATACCTTTAAAATAAAGGTTTAAAATGCTTCTCATCTTGGTGAAATTTGATTGAAACATAAGCAGAGTTGTTTTTAACCTTATTTGTCATACACACACACACACACACACACACACACACACACACGAATACTTATTGAAAGTAAACTAATGTGAGCCAATTTTGAATTACGTATACATAGACTAAATGTTACAGATAGTTTAAAACAAGTTTATTAGCAATGTAGTTAATGGCTACTAAATATATATTGTTCAGGAGCATCAAATGAAGATCAGAAACTGCTCCAAAATTTCTCTACCGGTGGAATCATATTTGGCTTCTAAATGTCTATAGACCAGCTGGGAGTCTTACTGTAATGAACAAATTACTGTTGGCAGTTTTTCACTGTTAAGCTGAAAGGTTCAGTTGCTGCCTCAGCAGAATATTTTATTTCAATTCCTTGATGTGGGAGGCTGATTGCACCAGAATTGGGTCTGGCTATTTGATTGTGGTATTAGAAACAACTTGATAACATGCCTGAGGTAACACTCTCAGATAACTTTTTAGCAAGGTTACCTAAGAGAATGACCACTGAGTTTCAAGGCTAATACTTAGAATGTTATTAATGACAGAAAAGCAAAACTACCATGAGAATTAACAAAATGGTTGACATCTGATTATAGTTTTCTCGCTGGTAGTTGAAATATATGCTACAATCAGAATGTGTCTTTTGTTAGTTGAGCTGGGGAATCCTCTAGGGAAATGTTGCTTTTGTAAATGGTTCACTATATTTCCACAGGAAACTGCCTAGATAATATGAGTCGATCTAAGTTCTAGCAACTTAGGTTACTAGAACTCTGCGACTATTTTACCAAACTGATAATTTCAGATAAAATAAGTGCTAATGGACTTCTGAAATTTGATCTTGGTTTTTTATCTGAAGTCCCTTAGAATGAGATTGTTAAGTAAAATCAGAGCCTTCCTTGTTTCTCAAAGTTAGCTTTTTAGTCCGTAATTTTTCTATTTTAGTGCATTAGAGCAATGATTCTCAAGCTTCCTGGAGTAAAGAGTTACCCAAGGACTTTTTTAAAAATGCAGATTTCTAACCCTACATCCAGAGAGCATGGGAATCTGCATTTTAACAGACTTCTCAAGTAGTTCCGTGGACATTTTCTGAAAACAGCATATATATTCACACTACAGAATGAACCATTTAATCTAGAAATGTATATCTTTAGGGATGCACTTGACTCTCTTCTTGCTGGTAAAATAAAGCCATTATGATCCAATAATTTAAATAAGTGCTGAGGTAAGATGTTACATAATACACATAAATATAAAAAACATATAACAGTACATTATTACTGGGTAATCTATATAAGTATTGGTGGTGTAAATCTGTCTAAAGGTGTTATTTTATGGCCTGTCTAGTTGGCCTTGAGTTTGAGCCGCCAATTTTGATGATAAAGGATGTTTCAAAACTCTAACAAAAATATACTTGAGAATGAATAGTATTGCTTAGTAAAAATAAGAGACTGCAGCTAATTGTAGCTATCTAAATGTATTATTTTTATGGCTGAATGCATTATTGAAAAGCTATGGGTATTTGATGAAGTAAACTGCCATACCTAGAGGTAAAGTTCATGATAATACGAGAGCTGATAAACTATTGACATTAAATCTTACAAATTAATTTCACTTTAATGCAGTTAAATCTTCTTAAAAGCAGAATAAAAATAGTTTTAGAAAACGTAAAAGATAAAATAATGCTTGGATTGACTATATACTTTAGGAATAGTTTTCTTATTTAAAGAGGAATTGGTAGCTTAATTCGCAGCCTCATTTATGTTGCTATGCTTCCACAGGTATGTCTCGGAACTATTTCTGTATGGAATATTTTTAAGAGTTAAAAATCTAGATTTTACAAGTTTTTTTGTAGTAATTTTATGAAACACAATTAGTAAGAATTTTCTGCTTTAAGATAGTGTATATCTGGTATTGCAGCCTCTCCTTACCTGACAATAAATTATATATAAAGACTTCAAAAAGACAAAGCTAAAGACTACTGAAAACTAGTAGCAATTAACAGCAGCAAAAATCCTAAGAGGAATTTTGTCTGTATTATATAAAAACATTTTTACTTGTGCAAATATGTATGTAGAATATTTATCCATATTTTAAGATCACTGGAATGAAAATCTTAACAGTGCTCCATCCTTTTTCTGTTCATAAGAAAGTATGAACTATCTTTGTCCCTGTTTCACAGTTTGCTCCAAAAAGAAAATGTTACTCTTTGAAAAAGCTAGAATGTTGTTTTCTCATACTCATTAATAGCTCTAATTATCCAGTTAGGAAATTAGCAGGACAGAAAATGAACAGCCAGCCTGGTCCCAGATAACAGATTGTAACCTGGGATATATGTAACCTGGGATGTATGTTTTCCTACCAATGAAAATATTTGAAAGCAATAGAAAGATCAATATGGGTGTCTGTTAGGAATTTTAGAAACAGATGGTAGAAGAGGAGAGCATCACATTTCAGCCAAAAGAGCTCCATAGATGAGGACTGGGCAAGGAGCCACGGACATCAGACTCACTCAGCTGCAGAGCTGAAAAGGGGGTTCAGCTCCTCCAGAACAGAAGCAGAGTGAGAATGAAGTCAAGTCCACTTTGTCAAGTCCACTTGGTTAAAAGACACTAGTTTTGGATGAATGTCGCCTCCTTTGAAGATGAATAAACAGAAAACTATCGAAATAAATAAAAAGAGTGGGGGAAAATGAAGCGTAGGACTTAAGAAATACCAAGGAACAAAACAAAGGGAACAGGGAACTTAGGAGAAATGAATGCTTTGAAAGCAGCTTATGCTAGAGACTAGGGGAAAAAATATTTGGTATGACCAATGTCTTTCAAAAAGACTTCACTTCTTTTAGATGACAGTGTATATTCACAGGGTGTCTTAGTCTGTTTTGTGCTGCTATAACAGAATATCTGAGACTGGGCAATTTATAATGAACAGAAATTTATTGACTCACAGTCCTGAAGGCTGGGAACTCCAAAATCAAGCCTGGGGCATCTAGTGAAAGCCTTCTTGCTGTATCTTCACATGGTGGAAGGCAGAAGGTAATGAGAGCAAGAGAGCAAATCGCCTCCTGTGAGCTATTTTTATAAGAGTATTAATGTTTCATGTGGGCAGAGACCTAAACATCTCCCATGAGGTTTCGCCTCCCAATACTGTTGCATCAGAGATTAATTTTTCAGCACATAAATTCAGGGAGATGCAGTCAAACCATAAAATAAGGCAAGAACTGGCTAAGACAAAAGGACAATAATAAGTGGAATGGAGGAAATCAGAAAAGATTTGATTTTTAAAATGCAATATTTTAGGGCAAATATATAGTAGAAGCACTAACAAGCAGAATTTATTCTAAATAAAAAATCAGGGATGTGGTGCATAAAATTAAGAAGTCTTTCAGAATGTTGAGGAAAAGAACTAACAGTTTAATATGACTTTTTAGTGGAAATTAACACCGAAGAGAAGTTTAATCTAAAATTTATAGGACTTTAGAAAGCAAAGACAATTGAAACTAAAGAAATAGTCCAAGATACGGTTGAAGAAGACTGTTCTAGGGAGAAAAAAGTTGTCATTGGTGAGCAGATTAACCAAGGCAAATGAAGAAAGAACTTCATCTAGACACATCCTGGCTGAATTTGAAGTTACTAGTAGGAAGAATCTACTCATTCCCCATAAGCATTTGACCAAACCCATTGTTAACAGAGAGGTAAAATCGGACTGGTGTCTTACTTCTTATGTATACCAAACACTAGAAGATAATTGCAGTGGATGTTTGTCATAGTTTTGCTCTTAGGGTCCGAATACTTTTGCCTAATTTGAGGAGGAATTATTTATTATCTTGGTGGGAAGCAGAAAACAAGTGAGATCAGATAATTCCTTTTCCTTATCCCCAAGATCACATGACCTACAGCCAGCCACTCATATGCTCCCAATGGGACTTCGACTCTCGCCAAGACCATGAACACCTAAAAAATTCCAACCTGGGCAGCAGCATGGAATTTAGAGTCCAACAGCAGAAGCAAATGTCCCAGTGGCCCTTCACCATCACTTTAACAGACTGATGTTGGCTGCGTTCTCAACGATCTAGCCACACCGTTTCTACCTGATATCCAGTTTCTTCTTGATTCTGTACCTCAAAAAAATGTTTCTAATGAATTCCTTTTCTGCTTAAGTCAGCCAGCCTGGTTTCTGTTGTTTGCAATTGAGAATTCCAACTGACACAATAATAAGAAAGATGGAAGTAGTTTTGAAAAAAAAAATCCAAGAATTTTATCCAGTTAAATGTCTTTCCTATGAAAAGCCATCAAAATTTGACATTCTCAAATGTTCAAGGGTTCAGGAAAAATACCAAACACATAGCTTTCTTAAAATGATTTATTAAAAATGCAAGTTAACTGCCTTAAGTAGATCTTAAAAAGGAAAAAATAAAACTGGGGAGGGCATGATATAAAAGACTGGTGAATTTTCTTCAGTGGCTGTAATCAGGCTCATTACCCACCATCAAAAAAGCCTTGGGAAGCAAAGCTGACTTCAGAAACTATGGCTATTTGAATCAGCCACACTGATGAGCATGTGAGAATGTGAATGAGTTTGTGTGCTTACTTCATTATCAGAATTCCTTACCATGAGAACAATGGTATAATTAGACACAGGAAATTCCCCAGGAAAGGAATCACCTTAAGCAGGGTTTACCTCAATTCTCAGAAGTCCAGCTATGCAAACAAACAAATGGAAGCCAACACTGCTATGCTAGGAGAAAAAATATAACGATATTGACATATACAAAATGTGTACATGATTGTTTGGGGGTAGCAGAACTATAAGTGAATTATTTTCTTGTAGTTTTTTTGTTTTTCTTTTTTAAGATCTACTTCAGGCAGTTAACTTGCATTTTTAATAATTCATTTCATGCTATTCTGTACTTGACAAATTATTTAATGTAAATGGATTATTTTTAAACTTTGCATAAATAGGATTTAAATTTTTAAATGTTCACTTTAATTTTATTAGAGGATTGAATTACATGAGTAATTTGTTCTCTTTGTTTTCTAGATATCCTGATAATGTGCTTTATCTATATTTAACATAATTAAGAAAATAAAAGACAGTTTAAAAATAAGAAATAACTAAGAACATAAATTAAAAAATAATGCCTCTCAAAAAGAAAAGCAGCAGCACTTAAAATAAAAATAGATTTTAGGTCAATTTATCAGAAGAAACATCTCTTTTATGTAGATAGAAGTATATATTATAAAGTAAGGATCTAGTGATATATTACCTTAAATATTAAAAAGTTTAGTTCTAAAAAGTTTATTTTGGAGAAAATAATTCTTCCCAACATTTATTTGTAGGCAGTTCTGATGCATATTTGCCATTAAGAGAGTCTGTCGTTAAAATCTAATCTAGCCCTAATTTATCATTAATATCCCTGAAACTCTTGCTCTTCTCTTATTAACTGAATTTTATAACCACAATGGTGTTTGAAATGTGGAATTTTTTTTTTTTTTTTCTGATGGGTGGGGTGGTGGGGATGGGTAAATCCAGTATATAACTGCCAAGGTAGATTTTGTGTAGCTCTTTGCCTGCGTGATTTGTTGCCAATGCACCACCTACTGGTAAGACAATCAATTAGCAACCTTCCCACTGAGATTTAATAGACCTTTGTAGTTTAAAGTCCAATAGGACTTTCTACAATGATGGAAGTATTTTACATCTATACTGCTCATGTGGCAGCCACTAGCTACATTTGGCAATTGAGAACTTGAAATGTGGCTAGTGCACCCAAGGAACTCATTTGGAATTTGATTTATAAATTTGAGTTTAAGTAAACCCCTGTGGATACAGGTATGACTACAATATTGGACAGTATAGCTCTAGTCTCCTGGAGAAAGAAGAAAGGCAGAAATAACAAGAGCAGAAGTTTTAGAAAACTTCTTGCAACTGCCACATTGATAAACCATGATCGCAATTTACTTGAATTATGGTCACTCAGAAATAACTTCACCATTTTGGAGAGGTGGTTCTCGTATTCCCATTGATGAGATATCACTTGGAAATGTTGCATTTGATTCCATATCTTTCAGATTTCAGTGGCCCTTGCTTCCTTCCCAGGCAACATATTTTGTTGGTGTTTGTTTTGGTTTGTTAGGTTGATTGGTTTGTGTTTAGTTTTCATTTTATTCTCTTTTTAAGAAATCCCTGGCCACTTATGAGGAACTCTTTAGTAGGCATGTGAAAAGTTAAAAATGTTTAAATGTATTTATTCCCATTTACACTAGTTGAAAATTATGGAAAAGTCATGTGAACAAGCACATTTGTCCATTGTAAATCGTTCTTAGTGAGATTTTTGCATTTCTCATTGTGCTAGTTTCATGTGGAAAAGTTAGTACCAGAACTTGCTGAACTTACCTCCCTAATCAGAAATGGAAATGCATTTGAAGACAATGTCAATGTTTTAAATAAGCTGATTGACCTAAATCAGTAGGCACACTGTTAGGATAGGATAGAGCTCCTAATTACAATTCTCAGCAGGCTCAATGATAGTCATTATGTAACTTTTTGAAGTTAGCTTTTTCTATAGGAAATATAGATACTTAGAAGTATCAGAGATTCGCTAAAATACATTTACAGGCTATATAATTCAATAGAAATTAGTTTCAGTAATTAAATTCTCTTTCAGTTTCTCATCAAGCTTTACTTGATATTAGATAATTGAATATTTTCAGTAATATATTACCCATAATGAAAAATATATTTGTGAACATAACAACAGTTCCTGTTGTGTTTTCAGAAACAGAAATCAATTTGGTGGTTTGGTTGAATGTGGGTTTTAACTATCTCCAACTTAGAGTACTTAGGTTTCATTGTGAGAACTCAAGTAAGAAAAAAAAACAGTAAATATTAATTAATGGAGGATCTTTCTTCTCCTGAGTACTATCAATTACTTAGTGCAAAAACATATCACTAGGAACATTGAGAGAAACTTGAGAATTATCACAGAGATAAATAGGCAGCTGTGAGATGCTTTCTTCCAAAAGGTAATGCCTTTTTAAACAACAGCAATCAACAATTGTTGACCCTCTAGATTCCTTTTGAGCACAAATTTTTTTGGAGGGAAAATAAAAACATCTAAAAATGTATGGCCTCACTTAAAAAAAATACTGACAGCTATCGAGATAAAAATTCTCAGGTTGCCGATTCTGTTAATTTAATTGCTGCTTGGAGTAATGAAAGATCAGTGGACTAGGAGTCTGAGCATTTAAGGTCTCTTTTCAGTAATCATACCTTACTCCTCTCTCTCCCTTCTCTTTTTCCCAGACCACACATAACAATGTATTGATGTTTTAAGAATTGAATTTCCTGTGCCCTCTTTATTTAGGGACATGTATGTCCATAATGGGAGATGTTTTCTTTGGACTGATGCTTGAATTGGTGGGTGCTTGGTATTGCTGATAGGGATCAGTGTAAATGAGCAAATGTAAAATTTACAGTTCAGGGGATCTATCTCCCATGTAATAGTATTTTTAGGTCAGGGTCTCTCCACCTTTTTCTATGCATGTTTAGGTCAGTATTTCACTGTCTCTCTTATCACTCCTTTCCTCCTCATAGTCACTGATACCACTCTCATCCAACTATTAGAATCCTCCTTTTATAGGTGTCCTTTCTTTTAGCTTTGTTCCCCTATTCCAATCCATCTTCCATTGGGCAACCAAGTGAATTTTCCCTAAATATTGTTTTAACTGTTCATTCATTGAAAACATGTTTGTGCTTTTCTAATTACCCCAGAATAAAACTTATGCTCCCCTGTGCACAAACTACACAATTCTCTTAACGTTTAATCCTGAATTGTATCCTCATAAAGCAATACATAGAGAAAAAAAGAAATAAAAATGTTTCCTTTCAATATGTGAATACTATGTATCCTAATAAGGTGGCCATGCATCTTTTCTTTATGCATGTTTCCTTAACATGGGTAACTGAATATTTGAGCTTGCTACTAATTTTAAGCGTCTGTGTTGTAACTAATTCTGAATTATAGGTAGATAAATTATCAGATTAATTCTTTCATATCATAATGTATTACTCATCCTGCAAATTTTATATGTCATACTACTGTTAGGCAGATAATTTTGGATATCTGTTTATGAGTTTTGAATTCTCTCAGGAATGAATTTCTCAAAAGAATGGATAGGTGTTTCTCTTACCCTGTCTTCGGTTGCCAGAACTGAATTTTTGATGGCAACTGAACATTTTCTCTACCAGGCTCCGTGTTCATTACACCTTCAAAGGACTCCTGTTTCTACTGCTTTGACCCTAGCCCTTGCTTCATTACTTTTCATCCTTCCATGATTTGTCCCAACTCCAGTTTCCATTACTTGAGTCACGAGGCATTTTCACTGCCTCCAAATGTTGTCATTTTCGTTCTAGTTCTATTATCCCTATCTACATTCTACCTATAATGTGAAGCATCTCATAAACCACTGCCTTTTGGATATTGGTCTCTTTGTTCTGATATCCTCTAGAACTTATTTTTTGCCACTCAATTTTGTACTTAATCATGATTAGTTTCACGTGTTTAGTGTTGTTTTTTTTTTTCTTAATCATATTACATATACTGTGAGATACTTATTGCCTATTGGAGATATGGGAAAAGCCAAAGTGTATTTTTCCCTCTCCATATACCAATCTTTACTTCTGAGATCAGATATGTGGGATTTTTTTTCCTCCTCATATACCAAGCAGTTCTTCAGCAGACACCAACTGGGTGATCCTCCAATTTATTTCTGAAACTACCTAAAGATAGTGTCAGATCCCACAGGTTGAAGGTTCAGTCCTTCAAGATGGTCCACCCACTACAGACGTCAGTTGCAAGCTGTAGCTTGTGAACTGTGCTTCTGACTGGCTATAAATCAGGGTTCCTACAACCCCCTCCTGGAGTTGGATTAATTTGCTAGACTGTCAGAACCTACAGACACATTTTACTTACATTTACTCATTTATTATAAAGGACATTACAAAGGATACAGATGAACAGCCATAGGGTGAGGTGTAGTAGAAGTGGCATAGAACTTCACACTGTCCTCCAGGAACCTATGTGTTCAGCTATTCTCTGCATGTTTTGCTATTTTAGAAGCTCTCAGAACGCTGGGGTGTTTTTGTTTTGGGTTTTTATGGAGCTGTCAATCTGTAGACATGATTGATTACATCTTTGGCCCTCAGCGATCAACTCTGCCTTCAGCTCCTCTCCCTTCCCTAGATTTTGGGGTTGGGGTTGAAAGTTCCATCCTGCCTTGGTCTTTCTGGTGATTAGCCCCATCCCAAAGCCATCTGGGTACCCCCAGTCACCAATCATCTTACTAGCGTGCAAAAAAAGCTTATCACTACCAAGATTCCAAGGATTTTAGTAGCTGTATGTCAAGAAATGGGACAAAGACAAAATATATATTTCACAATACCACTTTGTCATTTTATAAACCTATAGTGCCTTGCACAGAAGGAAAAAACATAATTGTACCCAGTAGATGTGTAATTCCTTAGTTGCTGGATAAACCTCAATGTAACAATAACACTATAGGGAAGTCTTGGTCACCACCCTTATCTATCATGTTTCCATATTAACTTCAATGGGTTATTTGAATCACATCAGCAGTTTGAAATTTCATTATGTAAGTACTTTCTTTTCCAGTTGTAGCAAGAGCCAGCATACTACTGCTTGCATTTAAAACCATATTTTATAACAAAATCTGGTAATTATCTCATAAAAAATTTGTAGTTGTTATTTTTAAAGTATTATTTATATTATTTCACCCCAATTTAGAAACAAAATTATGTGAGTGATTTTTGCAAAATTTTACAAAATAAGCTAAAGCAATTTGTCACTGTTAATTTGATACAGTGGCTGCTTAATTTTCAAATGCTTATACTGCTTCTGAGTAAAGATTAAATAAGTGTGGGAGAGAAGGGTAAGTATTTATGTACATGGTAGGAGTTTAAGATTTGTTTTAAGACTGTTTTCCTGTTTATCTAACAACAAAATAGTTTTCTGTTGATTCCACTAGTTGTTCCCTTATGAGGAGGATTTTTAAGGCTGGAGACCAACCCAGAAGTCCTGGTTCAGTCTGAGCATATTCAGTGTGTAGCTGACATCTCCTTCCTAATCACATGCTGTGACATGGAAATCAAAGTGTCAGACAAAGCCTCCTGTTCTCCTTGATGTTATTTCTATATGAAAATTAGAAGTATTAATTTGTCTTCTGTGGTATCAGGGAAGGGTGAATGTCTGTCATTAATTAGTCCATGTCACCAAAGGGAATATTGCAATAAAAAAGGAAATATTTCTCAAGATGATTGATGAAGTCAGTTCAGTGTTTAATGACCAGAATGACCTCACTAAGTATGAAAATATTATAACCACATGCTCTTATATCATCATAACTCTTTTTAACATGTGCCATGTGACATGATGAGTAGCATGCTTTTTTTCCATCCATAAAACAGAGGGGAAAAATCTAATTTTATCTATTTTATTGAAATTTCTAGTAAATTTTAAGTATCTAGAAATATTTCAGATTTCAGAATTAAATGAGATATAATGAGATATAACAAATATTGTTTATAAATAGGATATATAATCTTTTTTTTTTTTTTTTTTCAGGGTCTCATTCACACTCAGGGTAGAGTGCAGTGGTACGATCTTGGCTCACTGCAACCTCTGCCTCCTGGGATCAGATGATCCTCCCACCTCAGCCTCCCAAGTAGTAGCTGGGACTACAGGCATGAACCAGCACACCAGGCTAATTTTTCTATTTTAGTAGAGACAGGTTTTCCCCATGTTGCCCAGACTGGTCTTGAACTCCTGGGTTCAAGCAATCCTCCCCAACTTGGCCTCCCAAAATTCTGGGATTACAGGCATGGGCCACCACGCCAAGCCTTAAATAGGGTATATAATCTAAATGGAATAGGCAAGCATGAGGATTGTAGTGATCAAATTTCATTTGTAAATGTCTAGATAGTACATATACACAGATGTATTTTAAATACTGCAGTACTTTATTTTGTCATACTTTGCTATATAGTGGAATACTAATAATAATAGCAAAAGCTACATCGTGACTACTACATGCCAGGCATTCTCTTAAGTGTTTTATGTATATTAGCCTAGCTAGTTCATAATAACGTTATGAGGGTAGGTACCGTTATTATCCCGTTAAGGTATAGACAGACACCATGGAGCCAGCAATGTCTGCATTTGAATCCCAACTCCACCTTTGAGTGACTGGGCAAATTATTTAACCATTTTGAGCCATAGTTTCTTTATCTGTAAAATGACAGTAACACTTCATAGTGTTATTGTAGAAAATAAATGATGGGCCTAGAGTTAGATACCTGACACATAATAGGCACTGATGGAAGGAAGGCACCACTTTCCTATTTCAGTGGACTACTAGAAAGAGATTTAGTTCCTAATTTTATATAATGTACTTTATTTACAGTATCTGTGAGATCTTTGAAGGCATAAAGTGTCTGAAACAGTCGGTACTTAGTAAATGTTTGCTGGCTGGAAAAAGGAAAACACAGAAATTTGCCCAAGTACTCTAAAATATACCAGTGGTGCTAACTATTGCTAATTGTGGCTTAGGTAATTAAATAATTTGCATTATCTAATTAATTTGTTGGTGGTAATTAACTAACCTTGAAGAAAAAGTCCTTAGACATTTTCCCTGAGAAATTTCCTACCAGAAGCTTACGAGCAACAAATCAGACCCAGCTGACAGGAAATATGCCTCCTGAGCTCGCATATAGCATTGGCAGCTTCCAAGAGAGTTGGGTGAGATTTTTTTCTTCCCTAGTCTTTGTAGGCAATGAGATGGCTCTTTTCATGGCCACTTACACTTTTGTTAGTCTTACCACTAAGAGTGGATTAACATACCTAATTCTTAAAGTAGTGTTGGTTTTTATTTTATATTTATATTTAATTCTTCTAAATTATTGATAGGAAAAACATGTATTTTTATTTTGTTATAATTAAAAAATAAAAAGCAAATTAATACCTTGCCACCTAACGGAGTGCTATGTTCACATCACTTTGGCTAGCAAAAATCGAGTTGTTCTGGATGATGGTGGTGTTGGTTGCTCAAGGTGGTGATAATGATGATGGTGGTGATACAAGACTGAAAATCTCAAGGAAAAATGGATGACTTGTCTCCAAAATTCAATTCCGGACTTTTCTTTTTTTTTTTTTTTTTTTTTTGACACAGAGTCTTGCTCTGTCACTCAGGCTGGAATGCAGTCTGGCACACTCCAACCTCTGCCTCCCGGGTTCCAGCGATTCTCTTGCCTCAGCCTCCCAAATAGCTGGGACTACAGGCGCGTGCCACCACACCCAGCTAATTTTTTGTATTTTTAGTAGAGACAGGGTTTCACTGTATTAGCCAAGATGCTGTCCATCCCCTGACCTCATGATCCACCTGCCTCGGCTTCTCAAAGTGCCAGGATTACAGGCGTGAGCCACCAGGGCCAGCTGAACTCGACTTCTAAATCCAACATTAGTACTATTTTTTTTTTCCTATCAGGACAGGATTTTACATTGTAAATAAAGAGATGTAGATTCAGTTTGTTAGTTGGCAAATGATGTTACTTTATTGATGGAGTTGAACTGTGGTTCTTCAATTCCTTGTTCTTGCTCTGTTGAAACTACTTCATTAAAATGAGTTTTTTCTAGGAATTAAAAAATTAACAGTTGAAATAACTAAAGTGAGATCTATTATACTATTATTTAACCTGATTAAGTAAAGGCTAATTCATTTTGGCCATTTTTATTCAACTGTTACTTAACGGAAATCTAATTTGGCTTCTCTGTATCTGTTCATGTTCTTTCTAAGTATCTTATCATCAGCAGGAGTATTCTTTCTAAGGGAATGGTAAATTTCTCACCTCCTGTGGGATGACGTCATCCCATCTGTGTATTGCACCCAGACTTATTTCATGACCCTGAGCAGCACCCTATATCCAGACTGTATTTGCTCAATGACCTCTTAGCTCTCAGCATTCTGGTTTGGGTAACTCATTTTTACTTTGATATCTGAACTATAGAGCCTACCAGTGGGATTTTTGCTGGGAGAGATGCCAGGCCATTTCTGGCAGACTACATTGAAGGCACCAAGTTTGGACAAAAATTCTGAGAGTTGCTTGAATCTTTGCAGCAATTCCATGTTGATAGCTAGACATGAGAAGCATTTTATTTTAGGAGGATGGGACTGAGTAAATGTGTGTTTCAATAAATTCCAAGCAGAAAGAACTGTTCATTCTCCCCACCCACCCAATTCCCTGAAAATTATCTGCAGCATCCCTACAGCATGTGTAGTCCTTCAGAATTTCAGAATTGATGGACTCCAGATGGAATTGCAATTTGAACTTACTGGCCATATTCAGTCTGCCCTTGACCTCACACATTTCTCTAGCCCTATGTTCACCAACAAGAATCCATGGAATAACGAGGCTATCAACCAAGTTCATGGACCGGAAAAAATCCTTTAAACATTAACTTCAAAGACTAGATCATAATTTGAAGAACACAATGTAAACAGGAAAAAAGGGGAGGGGTCAATTGTAAGATGCTAGCAATTAGGCACTGATTAGCTTCCTTCAGTTGTGTAGCTGCTGCCACCCAGCAGTACCATCTGTATCTCTTTCACATGTATAGAGATTCACCAAGCTAATGTTTTCTCAGCGAAACTAAGCCACAATTTGCAGACTAACTTACAGGAAAGATATATCATAAAGAGATCCACATCTAACTGGCTAATTGAATTTCTCAATTTTATTTATAGTAAAAACCAAATTAAATGGAAAGCAGACAGCATGCCTGTTAGGTTTATCCATGTGTCCCTGCAAGTCAGCACAGTACCTGGCACATGATAATTGTGCAAAAAACAGATGTTATTGAATGAATGTATTTATTTCTGTTAATATTCATGAAATCTGTTTCAAACATGGTGGAAATTATTTTTGTTTATGGAGTGGCAGATATTTACATTAGGAGTTACTTAATATCTCTTCGATGGTGCCTTCTTTGAAGATTAATTCTTATTGTGTAGTAATATAGATGTAAAACATGTAATTGATTAAAACAAATATATCAACATCCAAGAATTATCTCAGAGAGTTGTGAATTTTTTGTGATAAACTCCTGATTTAGTGTTTCATTTTCAAAAGTCTTTTTCCTGCCATAGAAGTGTAATGAAAGAGAAAGTTTCAATAACTGATATTTTTTGTTAAGTTGAGGTCCTGTGTGTGGATGCACGGACATGGGTCAAATGAGCAGTGTAGCAGGGTCTTGGGAGGGACTGGCAGACATTACAATTCAGAGCCAGATTGTAGTTTAGGAAACTGCATTCCATCAAAAGTCTTGTATCTTTTATATACAAGCCACTATATGCTATGCAAGGGATGTTAAATGCTATAGAATATAATAGAATATGGAATAATGTGAGTACATGGTTTCTGACCTTAACAAGTTTATGATCAAATAAACAAAAAGAGAAAGATCAGTTCGAACAAAGCAGACAGCATAGTCAGGAAAAGCCGTGGCTCCAAACCTACATTCGTTGTCTGGAAAGAGCCAAAGCTCTACCTAGAGACTTTGCCTGTTTATAGGAACAGGTTTTTAGGGAAGTGTCAAATTAGTGGCATAAACTGGAGGTCAGCTGGTGGAAGCAAGCCACAAGGGGATTCATGGTAACCAGCAGAAACACAGAAATATAACATTGGGATCAAATTCATTTAACTTTCAAAGAGAGTTTATTTCCCTTGTTTTCATTACCATTGGTTTCTTTCCTGCCATATCCATGATGGGGGTCATTCATAAAGGAAGGCAATAAAGGTGTGGTGGTGAGAAACCTACAAATCTGCTAACATAGGAAGCTTCTAATGTCAAGATAAATTGGCATTTTTCTACATACATATATTTTTATTTGCAGAGCCACCCAAGGTCACTGTGATGCCCAGGAATCAGTCTTTCACAGGAGGGTCTGAGGTCTCCATCATGTGTTCTGCAACAGGTTATCCCAAACCAAAGATCGCCTGGACCGTTAATGATATGTTTATTGTGGGTTCACACAGGTACTGGGTTTGTATCATGTTCGTTGTTTTTATTGAGTGAGAAAAATTGATGAGACTTCTAGACCAAACTAATATGACCAAATCCTTAATATTAAGGGAGGTTTGACCAAAATAGATAGCTTTACTTTTTCTAAACAGGCTATGATTGTCAAAATAATATAAATGGTGACTTTATAAAGTTTGAGGTTATTAAGTCTTGAATTCAACAGTTGGGACCAAGTGCTGCCCAATACTTTGAGTTGCAAACATGGTACCAAGACAATTAGTTTACCTTGAGTAATTAAAATGAGAATAATAAACTTTCTGTGAGGTAGAATAACATATAGTTTTAACAAATCGATTAAAGACATTGTCCTGGATTTAATAGAAGAGAGGCCAAGAACAGACCAGTAGCTCTAATTAAAGTGTGCAGACATTGTAATTACTTTCACTTTTGCCAAACCACAATGGGAAATATTTTATTCTCCTGGATGCTTTTTAATGGCATTGAATCCCTTCATGCTCCTAGAGCATGATAAACACATGGAATAGAAACAACAAAGTATCCAGCCACGGGGCTTCCAATTCAGGGTTTGGCAGTGAAGAGGTCATAGGTATGATCCGGCAAGTTGAGCCAGATTCTATTCCTAGATCATCACTGACTCTGTGTCCCATGTGACATTACATCTCTAAGGTGTTCAATTTGAAGAACAGTTTAGTATAGCAGTTCACCACATGGAGCAAGATTGCCTGGGTACAAATTCCAGTTCTTCCATTTTCTAACTCTGGCTTTGGGTGAGTTATGTTACCTCTTTGTTCACCTGTAAAACAGAGATATGAATAGTATTTAACTCATTAGGGTGTTAGGAAAATTTTAAATGTAAATAAATGTAAAGTTTCTAAAGCAGTGGCTGGCACGTAGCCAATACTGGATACACGATATCTATTATTATTATTATTATTATTGCATTTCTGCTTGTAAAATAATGACGATAAGCATTTCTGCAACCAAAAATGTAACTCTAAAACGTTTGAAAACATTTTAAAGGAAAACACTATATTATCTTGATATTACTATTATGGAATTTTCAATTTTATATTCTTTTTGTTTTTTATTCATAGGTATAGGATGATCTCAGATGGTACCTTATTTATCAAAAATGCAGCTCCCAAAGATGCAGGGATCTATGGTTGCCTGGCAAGTAATTCAGCTGGAACAGATAAACAGAATTCTACTCTCAGATACATTGGCAAGTATAATCAGTTTAAAAAACAATTAAAATAGGATGAATATCACATCAAGCAGTGCAAAAGTATCTTTTTGAAAATTAATAATAAGGTATACATATAATTTATTTCACACACTGATTAAAGCAAATATTATAACTAATTTAAGTTAAAAGTTGATACAGTGAAAAGCTTCATTAGTTAACAGAAATCAAGGAAGTTTCCAGGTTATGGAGTAATCTGTTCATCTGTTCTCTGCAATATTTTACTTTCAAATTAATAAATTCTATATCCTTCCTAGCTTAACTTACATTTTATAATTTCTACTTATATTCAAAACTGTATATAATTTTTACTTTTTATCTTCAGTTTCCCCCTTCAAACTTAAACATTTATTAAAAGTGTACATAAAAATTATTCTATGGAATATTTCTATTTAATTTTTTCTTTCTTGGTCAAATAAAGGATAAAGGTATCATATACTCAGATCCAGGTTATAAATTGTATATCATCAATGGCTAGCAATCCACACTTTCATTCATTCTTATTCAGCCTCATTCATAGTAAGATAATGAAACTGTCAGTAGAGAAGAAGGGATTCAAAAGAGATAATAAAGATAGAAAATTGTACTTGAAGGTATAGGTGAGGGAGAGAACAAAAATGTCACAAGCATTGAACTGAGAGCCTGGAAAGAAGTGGTCTCATTTATAGAAATGAAGAAGGGACATGATGAATACCTTTAGAAGGGAAAGTGGGCTCAGATTTGGAAAATTGAATCAAAAATGTTCACAGAATACTCAGGTATAGAGAGAAAAACAGTTGGGAATGCAGAACAAGTGAATGAAACAGAATTCTACATTCCATTGTGAAAACAACTTTTGGTTCATTCAGATAGAAGCCATAATATTAAACACATTTATTTTAACTTACTAAGCACCTTGAGAGATGCAGTATGCAAAATGCTGTGCTGGAGACTGTGGAGTGTAAAACTGAAAAAATGTATGTCATGTAGCATTTACTTTTCAAGAATTTACATAATGGGGGTGGATACATATGGGACTATAACAAGGCAGGCAGACAAGTACTACAGTCGGAGGTTGGCAGAGGGGAAGATTAATTTAGACAGGAATTAGCAAAGATTTCTCAAAGGAGACAGGATTTAGGCTCAGTCTGGAGGAATGAGTGGGATTTGAAGAGTTGTGGCAAAAAGCATTTTGCAGAGAGGAAATAGCTTTAGGAAAGGCAAAGAAGATAGGAGAGTAAAAGTCTTGTGTTTAGGGCTTTCAGCGAAGCTCTATACCTTGTGATAAGTGAGGAAGTGTTAACGGAGGGTAAGGGTAAAAAAAAAAAGCTATGCAACCATTTATGATTTTTGAAAGAGATTCTATGGAATTTTGAAAGCAGTGGGAATCATCTGTGAGAAGTTAACTTAACTTTGTTTAAAAATACCTCAACTGAGGTTAGGAAGTCCTAAAATACCTCGTCAAGACAAAATGTGTGAGTAAACTGAACCTTTAGGCAAACCGGTGAAGTAAACAGAGCGAAGGACAGAAATTTAGAGAATGTCTATATTTAGCATCGCAGGGAATAGAAGGGGTCAAAACCAGGAGACTCTACTTTTTATAAACACAAATTTTAGGCTTGGACTGCAAATAGCTCCCTGTAGTTCGACATGAATATCCTTAAAATGACGTCGAAACTGTTAACAAATTCATCTGCAGTTGTATTATCCTCAAGTCTTAATTTAGCTGTCAGTCTTCCCATTGCCTCTATTTTGACTATATTTTGTTAGAATTACTCCTCTCTCTGTTCTTTTAGTATTGTTTCTATAAGATGTATTCTGATTTCTATGATTTTTCTTTCCTTACATAACTTTTTCATAAAGAACTTTTAATTAGTTTTCTAAATTTTTTGGACTTTTTAAATCATAATTATTTTTTGTTTTAGTCATTTTTTTCTTGGTATCCTTTTTTTGACCTTGATAAGTGATATTTCTATCACATACATCTATGTGCATGTGCATTGTAAGTTTCTTTCTGTTTATAAATGTTGAAATGACCACAAGCACATAAATTCTGATAGATTTTTAATTGGTTCATTTAGTAAACTAAACAAAATCCATGTGGTCTTGTGCTAAATGTTGACTATTTGTGTGTTTGTTTTTTGCAGAAGCCCCTAAGTTGAGGGTAGTTCAGAGTGAGCTCTTGGTTGCCCTTGGGGATATAACCGTTATGGAATGCAGAACTTCTGGTATTCCTCCACCTCAAGTTAAATGGTTCAAAGGTACGTTTCTTCAGTATGTTTGTGTCTGGTTCACTTCGTTTTGTTTTCTTTTTTAAAAAAATGATTTGTTAAAAATTTGTTTTGGTGTGTGACTTAGCAGCCCCATAAAATGTGTTTATGATCTCACTGGAGACAATAGTTCAAAATTCTCAACTCCGAATTTCAGGATTTGACATCTGGTATGGATTACAGGACTGTGAAAATCAAAGCAGGAAAAGCTCCGCTTTGCTAATCCAGCTGAACATTCTCTTTGTTAGTTTAGGATTGTTTGCTGAAGAAAATTATCCAAGAATACTATGTTAACGTTTAAAATAGCTCCACTGATTTTAGTTCAGTTTTCTTAGAGATGATGGCTCTCACTATTAAAAAGTTTTCTGGATTCACAAGGATACTTTCTACAAAGTGTTCAAATAAAAATACATATTGAAGCTTGTAGATAGTTGAAAGACAAATGTATTTATTGGTCAGCTTCATCATACATGGTAAATGCTTATCTCAACTATAGAAATTATCTTTCTGTATTTGTAACATAAAGGTTATACCTCTGTGATTCCATAATAAAATAACAGTTAGATGCCAGTTGACCTTGGTGAGAATACGCTTGGATCCTGGCTCAGGCTCAGATGCTGACAGTAGATATCTATGTAAAAAGCCCTGCTTCTGCTTCTGTTTCAGTTCTTCCAATTACGGGAAAAAGAAAAAAAAATTTGTAGACACTCTAACCAAGAGGTTGCTAGGATTACTGAGATGCTGTTTGCAAAATACTTTTTAATCGTCAGATGAAAAGTGTTAAATAGTACAAAGCACTATTGTTATGATTCTGTTTGTTGAATCACAAACATTTCCATGGCAACAGGTTGATGTCATAATCACAAAATTAGGAATTCACCTCAAGTTCAAACTCTTCGGGAACATAAGGTGAAAAAGAAAGGCTTTGTGTAGAAAATAAATAGTTTTAAATAATATGAATCAAAAGCAAGGTGGAAACTAGGAAGTAATGCCATTTTCCTGGTTTTCCATGCTGAAAGATTTTTAGTCTTCATGTTTTCTCTAATAAGAAAGCTTTTCTGAATTTCCTCCTTAATCAGGTTTATGTTAGTTAACATAAACTAATTTTACTTTCTTAAAATACTTAAATCTTTCAATTGCCAAAGAATTAAGTACCAATTTCAAATTTACATCATAATTAAATATATCAAGAAAATATAGATACGTATTTCTTCATTTTAAATGTCACTTAATAGTTTATCATGAAAATAAAAACTTAAAAAAGTAATGGAAATGCCAACTTCTCTATATGTGTATATAGCAGAGTCTCATAAAAAGTATTTTATTCTCCTAAACTGGGACTGCACTCCTGAATCAATTAGTTTTCTTGCCAGTTCCAAACCCCCAAATAGCTTGAAAACTAAAGGAGGAGATAGGCAACTATGTGCCCACTACATGAGGGATTCTAGAATTCACTCTCTGTTTTTTCTCTCTAGATATTACCGCTCAGCGGGTTCAATAATGTCATTTTGCTGTCCAAGTTATGAACCAACAGAAATATATTATGGGCATTAGATATATTGTCAGATGTGTTCCCTAGGTTCATCAATAACGGGCAGAGCTGCCCTGACCTCCAGGATCAATTTTAACATACCCTCCCAGCCACGGGCAGACAATTTATGTATAAGTAGAGTAGAGTTAGGACCACCAAGAGCCAATCTAGGGGACAAACTCCTGGGCATGAAAACTGGCCTCAAAATGAGGGGTTTAGGAGCAGGTGGGCTTTCCAGTCCCATCTCTACTGAGGACAAGACACCAGGAAGGTTAGGAGAATGCTACCTTACAGAAACCATAGGGGTGAAGAGGAAGAATTCCTGCCTTCACTATAAAGATATCTTTTTCTTCATATCTTCCTTGAGGCGATTCTGATTGAATAAAGTAGGTGTTTGAAAGAAAAAAATGAAAAACTGTGTTCCATTCAGACCATCAGAGAAAAAGAATTCCATAAGCACAAATGCTCTCTGAAATTTTAGATCTTTTATTTTTAGAAATGAGCAGCATAAAATGGGTTCAGAGAAGAGTCAAAACATTATTAAAATCTTATGAAAAGAGTATGTATGGTAAAATATTAAAGAAATTGGATTTATTCATTTAGATCTGTTCTTAAAATGTGGTTTGGAGACTCTGGGGATTCCCACACTTCTTTCAGGGGATCCAAGAGATCAAAACTATTTTCATAATAATACTAAGATGTTGTCCTTTTCATTCTTACTGTCTCACAAGTGAGTAATGGAGTTTCTGGAGGCTGTGTGATATGTGGTGTCCAGCAGAGTGAATGCAGAAGCAAATATGAGCATTCAACTGTCTCGTATTACACTACATTAGACATTATAGAGATCTGCAAAAATGTGAAATGTTGCCACTCTTCTCACTAAATTTCTCATGTTTGGAAAACACAGTTTTAAAATATAATATGTTCATTATACTAAAATGTCATGCATCTATTAAAAAATAAGTGAATGCATGTGTTTTTAAATTTCGCAGTTTTAGTTCTAAAATTATATATATAGATACATGTATATATATATATACATGTGTGTGTGTGTGTGTGTGTGTGTGTGTGTGTATAAAACAAATAAATATAATCCACATAAAAATTCACCAGGGTCCCCATTAATTTTTAAGAGTACACTTAAGAAGTATTTAAACATTTTTTATAGTTAACATCAATTATTTGAAAGAATCTTTTGCCAGAGTTAATGATCTCTGTTAGTCTTGATATCCACAGAGGCCAGGGTTCAATTTAAATTGCAGCAAAAAGAGAATTCTCCTCAATGGTAATGATTGTAAACCCTAGAATATATTGTCAGTAAAGTTTTACTACGTATAACATTCTTCTAGTCTTATCTACTGTTAAAAGTAAAGAATCGCTATTTTACTTCCATCTGAAGTGCTGCATTTCTTTTATAGCTTCTCAATAATTTGATGAGTAACTTTTCAGCAGAAATCAAGAAAGGAGAATCTATCAAAATGTGATTAAAACACAAACTTAATTGAACTAGTGTTTTCCAATTTATATTTTGTTTCGTGACCGCTATTCTTGAAACATTTTTATTTTGATAGAAAGCTACTAGCAAAAAGGTCTTTATTTTATCCTGTTAATGTCCTCTGACATTTACAGAAGAAATATAAGGGGAAAGTAAATTCCAAAAATTTAAATGCATTTTAGTCCAAACATTTTAATACTTGATGATGCATCCTTCCTTGGTGTGAGGAAAGTCTATGTCAACATCATCTGCTTTTATTTATAAAAATTCTCAGAGGCACATCGACACAGCTTTAGTTACTGCTCCCATTTTCACATGATATGTAGTAGGAAGCTTAAAAGAATGATTGGGGTTTTAAATATTGGAATGCTGAAAAATACTTTGTTTTAGACACTGACAGTTGGTTGCTGATGTAATTTTTTTTCAGATTTGGAGCTCGTGTGACCTCCTTGCCTCTGAAAATTATATAAACAGAAAGAGAGTTGTCCATTTGCTGTCCTGAGTCTGTTGGTTGTTGCTGTTTGCAGTGTCCTAGAGAATTTTAGTACTCAGTTCCTGAGTTGTCTTTGCTTCTTAGAAGCTAAGAGAGTTACTTCCATGGTCCTCAGGCCAAGGTCAGATGGCTGCTGTATGACATTTTAGAGAATACTTTCTTTTCAGGCTTGACATCTGGGAATACTATGAAACTTTAAGAACAATGGCCCTCAAAGCTCCTGGAAGCTTTTAAGATCCTGACATGTTTGATGTCAGGATTTTAAAAGCTTCCAGGAGCTTTATAAAAACAAACAAAAAAGATGTGGACACTGAGCTGGCATTAAACTTCCAGTGCTATGTACTTTTTTATAATACGGGTCATCCCCATTAATTCTATTCTTTGTTAAGGAGATACCCTGGAGGAGGAAGAGGGGAAGCATAAGGAAAGGCCTAACCTAAATCACAGCTTGATTGAAGCATCTTCTGCCTTCAAATAAAAGTGATTCTTGGGAAATTTGGGGCACTGGTCATTAGCTTATATAAAATTCCTCTGGTCTCTCAAACATCTACTGAGTAATCAAATGCATCTTGCCACAAAGATGGTAGAAACTTCCTTTCAACCTTCATTTCCCCCACTGTCTTCTTACCTAACCAAGCCTTGGACGTGACTGCCAGGCTTTCCTGGTTCCCCAGTGTAGCTTCAAAGAGCTCCTTCTTTTTTATTTGGTTACACATACAGATATAAATAGAAAACATTCGTACACAGTTTATTACAGGTCTGGATTTTAGATTGTAGAAAGTATCTGTGTTGCCAAACACTTGTGTTTAAAACCTTTGCAATCAACTTTATTTGGAAGTTTTGAAATTAAACCAATAGCTCAGTAAACAGTTTTAATACGTTGGTGTTTAATGTTCTCCCTTTTGTTTTGACTTAGGAGATCTTGAGTTGAGGCCCTCAACATTCCTCATTATTGACCCTCTGCTGGGACTTTTGAAGATTCAAGAAACACAAGATCTGGATGCTGGTGATTATACCTGTGTAGCCATCAATGAGGCTGGAAGAGCAACTGGCAAGATAACTCTGGATGTTGGCTGTAAGCCTCCAGATCTTATAGGCCAATTTGGTTTGAAATTGATGTGCTGTTTTCCATGTTTAATAACCTTGAAAGGATGTAGTGGAATTATTCGTCAGAATGACAAAATTAGAGGGTGCATTTCATATAAATATAATCTTATTAGTTAGCATTTACTAGGTGCTTTCTATGCACCATTCACTGTGTGAAAAACTTTTATGTGGGAAGATCCTAAAATTGTCTCCTCTGTATAGATGAGGAAACTAAGGTTTATAAAGGCTAAGCAACTTGATCAAGGTTACAGAGCTAAGGAGGTGCAGAACCTGGATATTTGAACTCAAGTTGTCTGACTTCAGAGACTATAAGCTTCACCAGTATATCACTGATTGCCATTTCCCTACCAAGAGTCATCCATTCTGCCACCAAATTTCTTAAGTATCAACATCTGGAGGCCAGAAATTATACTTTGGCCCTAGACCACAGTTTGAAGACATTGTTGATGACAGCAAAGGTAGCAGATTGTGCTTTTACTTAAAAAAAAATTCAATAGCAATTACTCCTCAGTGTGTAAAATAAAGCACTAACTACAAATAAATGTCAATCACCAAATGAAGATACAGTGCGTGCATGACAACTATCTGTAGGTTACTCAAGAAGTTTGGTCCTCCCTTCTTTTTTGTCTATCTCCTGTCTGTTTTAAAAAATAAATCTCTACACAATGTGGTCAAGCATAAAACAGAGTTCACTTTGTATGAAATAGAACCTGGCAGTTTAAGATAATTTAACATTTGTGTCACTTAGAACTTATAAAAGATAACATTTCATTCAATTGTCCTATATTTTTACTTGTTTATGACAGTATTCATCCCAGATTTTTTTTAAGTAAAAGTTAGAACTGTAAAGAAAATGCTTTTTATTGTTTTTTAGAATGTAGTAACACCAAAAATTTTAGTTCTACTGTTTTAAAGTTTTAAATGAAAATTATGTCTGGCTAAACTTGATATTTTGTTTCACGTAAGCTAAATTTTTGCTTCCTGGGATCTTTCCTGATCCCGTTGCCCCTAAGCTGTCTGGTGAGCTCCCTGTCATTCTTGGTGACTATGCCCTGGGAGAGATTCAACAAAGCTGGAAATGACCACAAAGACCCACTATAGAATCTGTCTAGGATGCTGTAAGATGTGTTTGAACCATGACTAAACTCTGTGGTTATTAAGAGAAATGCCTTGAACATAAGATTGGAACCTCTGGGTGGAGGGTAGCTCTGAATCTACCAGCAAGCAGGATGTAAAACACAGTAATGCTTTTAGAAATTTAAGGCCCAAATGAAGAAGGTCACTATATAGAGAATTCTTGTTTACAAGAAATACACTGAGTACAACATTTTAATTCTCCACATTTTCTAGTTCTCTTTCTACCTCCTTCCTGCACAGATATTTTATGTTTATCCAACATTCTTTTAGACTTGTCTAGCTCTAGAGGGAGAAACTGTCCCAGTAATTTTTCCCAGCAAAAAGGTAATTGCACCCTCAGTCCCCTCAAAGGTTGTAGAAATTGTAAGGATCTTTTGCACGTGCTTCTTTTCTTACTTGCTGCCTTCTTGATAATCTCTTTTAGCTTCTGGAATTTCCAGGTTCCTTCTTCTGTCCAGTAATATGACATATAAGGGTTAAGGCTATCTGTGCTGGGGTGACTTGCATTGGATTAGGAGACATCCTAACAAATGTTTTGTATTTATGCTTTATTTCTTGAACAGAAGTGAACTTTGTTTTATCTTCACTTATACTCAAGATCTTCATTCTCTGTGACCCTTTCTAAAACAATGGCTTTTTCAACATTTATTCCAGTAATTGTCTTGACAGAACCATCAACATAAGCCAAATTATTTATTATAACCTTGACCATTGTTCATGATTGCCAAATAACTTAGTATTAAAGTCAGCACCATTCATGTTTCTGTTATGTATTAACTATTTCCATATTCGCTGTTAGATTCTTCTCATTGTAGATCACAAAGGTTGAATAGACCTTGTCTGTTCACATCACACTATTGTTACATATTCTAGCAGATGTAAGATGTAAATGCCAAGAACCATGCAAATCACAGTTGTAGCAATAATTATAGTTATCACTATTAGATTTAAAGGTAAACACAATCAAATCAAAACTTTCCCCAGAACTTAGATAGTGGTTAAATAAATGGTGGACTCTGACAGAGAATGGGTTTTCTGCCTGACTCTATTCATCTATAAAATAATGATATAAATGGTACCTACCTCATCAGTTGGTTGTAAAGATAAAACGAGACATCATCATCACATACACCCAGCATATCAGCTGTTCCTGCTGTTCCTCTAAAGCTGTTTAATGAAATATGTAAATGAATATTAACTTCACAAATTAAGTGATCATTTTGATTCTCTGAACCTTGAAAAATAATATGGAAATGCCTATACAATAGCAGCTTAGTATTTAAGATTAAGCCTTGGGATTTTAATGTGAAAGCCACTGTTTCAGCTTAACTTTTTTTTAGAAAGGGCTTTAGACAAGTTAAGTACTAAGCTTAGTAGTGCATAAAATTGTTCATTTGAGTTGCAAAACTATTGGGCATAAATTTAAGTAGCTTATGACTTAGGAAGGAAAGCATGCTTTTGTCCATATCATTTAGCTATTTGAACTTTCAGATTGTTTTTGTGGGCCTATTACTTTGTATCAACAACACTAGACCAAAAATAACGAAAAGGCTATTCGATGTGATTTTTGAGTTCTAGCTTCTTGTAGTGAGTGTCCTTTTTCCTATTATTATCATGGTTTTAAATTATGGACATTTCAGGTCAACAGGGAAAGTTACCAATGCTTTTTGTCCTTTGTAAAAAGGGATAGTAAATTGTGAGGTCATTTGGAAGGAAAAAGGATTGGCTACATCAAACAAAAAGTTGGCTTGGCAGTGATTTTATTTGCAGCATTCCATACCACACAGGGTTTGAGCCTTAGACTGTGGTTTCATGCTTTGTGGTTTGGTGGAACCAAAACAATGTGTCCAGTCATTTTAAGAAATAAAATCTCTGACTAAAATAATGCAATAGTCACCACATGGAGCATATATATTTAATTGTCCCTAAGGGAACTAGAATAGTTTTATGAAATAATTTTTGGAGCAAGGTGGTCAACCTGTTTGTGATTTTTATATTTACAGAATAATGTGTGTACACAGCCATACCTACATGTAAGCTACAGCAAAGTTATACTGTGGCGTTAACCCTGTGCAGATCTCAAGATGCTTGCAAACAAATACTTAGGATCTCAAGGTCAAACATCAACCTAACAGACTCTATGAAGAAGCCTACATTGAAATTAACCTTAGACATCGTAAACTCTAGTTGAGATTTAATAAGTTAACTCTACAATATGTTTATTGAGAGTTTATATTTGAGTGATTATTATATGCTACATGATGAATAAAGATCATCTCTTTTAACAACTTGAGATAGGAAATGTTATTATTCCTTTTTTGTTCATGGAGATATTTTAACTAGGGGAGGTAAAATAATTTTCCCGAACTTACAGATGAAGCAATAGTAGAGTTGCCATTTGAAGCCAATTAGTGTGCTCTTCACCTCTCTAAGCAAACAGCTTCCTCTGTAGAAGCACTGTGCACCATACTACACTCGCTGCTATTTTTCTTCCCTATAGTTTCATTAATGTATTTACCGCCTACCCACTGTAATTCACTTGGAGTTCATATTGGCCACATTCAGGAGTAGGAAGTATTTAAAAAGCTTCTTGGCTGTGTTAGGAGTTGCTTCGTTTTTGAGGTTTGCTTGTCATTGATGCTGCCTTGGCTGCTTATCTAGTGCCTGGTATTCTCGTTTGCCTTGTTTTATGATACCAGCATGCATATTTTTTGGCCTTGTGCTTGTCTGGTGCATGATGCTGTTCTCAAAGCTGCTTTACGACAGGTGACTTCTCTTGTCTTAATTGAGTTTTGTTGGTACAGGTTGAGATTTGCTTATCCTTTTTTATTCAAGTTTGTTCTTGGCTTTCTTAGTTCTGAAAATTGAAATTTGTCTTCATTTTCACTGATGCTTGTGTTGTAATGTGTCAGTAAACTGGGTTTGCTTCCAAGTACTTGGTTGATTCCAGGCTTTTGCATATCTTTGTGCTGTTCTGGAATTTATTTTCTGTCCATCATTGCATTTACCTGCCCATACCCTGAGCTTAACATACCCTGAAGCTTCTAAACTTTTTTCAGGACAGCCACCTGCTTTAGAATAAATGACTTCCATTTATCCAGAGAAAAGTACCTCAGGTCTTAGAGACCTAGTGTATTAATATCCGTTCTCACACTACTGTAAAGAAACATCAAAGTCTGGTAATTTATGAAACAAAGAGGCTTAATTGGTTCACCATTCTGCAGGCTCTACAGGAAGCATTAAGGAGGCCTCCGGAAACTTATAATCATGGCAGAAGGCAAAAGGGAAGCAAGCACATCTTACATGGCCAGAGCCGAAGGAAGAGAGCAAAGGGGGAGGTGCTACATACTGTTAAACCAGCAGATCTTGTGAGAACTCACTCACTATCATGAGAACAGCAAGGGGGAAATCTGCCCCCATGATACAATCACCTCCACCAGGCCCCTCCTCCAACATTGGGGATTACAATTTGACATGAGATTTGGGCAGTGACACAGATCCAAACCATATCACTTAGGATAAGCAAGTTATGAGCTAATCTATTAACTATATTCAAAATATGTTTATTTTGCCTATTATTTTTATAAGTGAAATTCCCATATAGATGGATTAAGAAAAATCTAAACATTGATAAGCCATTTATTTTTAAAAACATATCGTTCAGTTGTGGCATTTAACCTGATTTAATTTTGTTTAGGTTCAATAAATAGAGGGATTCTGAAATTGCCATGTTTCTTTCAAAAGTGAAAGTTCAATATACCAGGTATATCATATACTCTTATGCACCACACACAAACACACACATACACACACACACACACACACACACACACACACACACACACACACATACACACACTGGGTTATTACTGAACTGTTGTTGTACTGATTCAAAAATTCATTCACAAATATCCAGTGCCCATGAATAATGCACAAAGTACTATGTTAGCTGCGGTAAAAGATAAAAATATGGTTACAAATATAAACTCTCTAGGAAATAAAAAACAAACATAGTCTAATAACAGGTTGAATGTGGTGACTGCCATGAGAATGGTAGAGAGTGAGTTCTCTGAAACTTCACAGAGAGAAAAAATCATGCTCATCTCAAGCGGTAAGAGATGGCATCACAGAGGAAAGGGCCTTTTCAACCAGATTAAAAGATTGCCAATATTTCAACAGCCAGAGATCAATAGCAGACATTACATTTGAGGGAGGTGGTAATAACAAGATACCGATATGAGAAAGGTCAGTCCTTGTTTGGAGAAGAACAAGGGATGCTGATTGCCTAGGTTGTAACATTTATAAAGGGAAATTATAGAGGCTGCAAAGTTGGAGGAGGTTCTTTAACTTGTCCTAAAAAAGCGCTAATCCTGCATGAGAGACAACTGTACCTCAACTCCAGAATTCCCGTGAGAAGAAAAGTGATCTCTGTAGTCATATTTATGAGCCTGCTAACTATACAACTATGAGCAATTGTGAGAACCCATAGAAAGGGGAAAGCTAATGTAATAACAAAGAATGGTGACTCCAAAGTTTAATTGACTTGGTTTTTAATCCTGGCTTCATAATTCAACTCCATGAGACACTTAGCAAGTTAACTATCTGTATTTCAGTTTCTTCATCTATAAAATCAGCCTTAAGATTTCAGCAATTTGATATAAACTAAAATTGAAAATAAATTTTTAGAATGAAAGGTTCTCTTTATTTAAGATAATTATGATTTAAATTTCCACTCTATTTATCATCTATCTCTTTAGGAAAATGGTTGTGCATCTAAGTGCCTCCCTTCATTTATAAAGCCAAAAAGAAACACCCACTGTTTTTACGTAAAAGAGGAATATCAACAGGGTAAATTTACAATATAACACGAACAATGATTTAATTCAAATTCAATCTGTTGACAATTTCAGTTTATGTTTAATATGCCTGTATCATACACCAATAACTTTTTTGTTGTTTTTAATATCTTCCAGCACCTCCAATTTTCATACAAGAACCTGTTGATGTGTCTATGGAAATTGGCTCGAATGTGACATTACCTTGTTATGTTCAGGGTTATCCAGAACCAACAATCAAATGGCGAAGATTAGACAACATGCCGATATTCTCAAGACCTTTTTCAGTTAGTTCCATCAGCCAACTAAGAACAGGAGCTCTCTTTATTTTAAGTAGGTTGAAGGAAATATATTTTGTATAAATACGTACTTTTATATTATACATTTATGTTTTATACATAGGTATTGCTGTTTAAAATAGTAAATTATTCTTGCCAACATATTTTATGTCATTGCACTTTACTTTGAAATAGGACTGGCATTTTATATTTGGGAATTGTCATAAATGAGTTATATTTTATTCAAATGTATGTCATTAATTTATCGTAAGGGCTTATGAAACAATATGACTTCTTCATACCTTACCATTTCTTGTTGCAAATAGAGTCACCTGGCCCACTATGTAGATAAATGGTCACATTACCTTGATTCTTGTAACAATTGTTGTATAGGAAGGTAAAATGTTGCTAGTAGTCAGTTAACTTTAAATATTTTGTCTAACAGTATATAACAACATGCATAGAAATGCTTCAGAAACTCCTTTATTAAAAGCTGTATCCAACTAAAGCAAAAGATCACATCACCCCCAAAAAAGTCAAATACTTCCTCATCCAAAAATTTTGTAAGCTATTCAGTATTCAGATATTTGGAAGCACCTTGTATTTTTTCAAATAATGCTAAGAATAATTGCATGGTGTTACCAGGGGAGGAAAAGCATTTAGATAATTAATTGTGTTTTTAAAAATAATGAGGTGTTTGGGGTATTTCATTGAAAGCTTTCAATCAGTTATTGCCAAGCTAATTATTATTATTATTATTTTTTTGGGTGGGTACAGAGTCTCATTCTGTTGCCCAGGCTGGAGTTCAGTGGCATGATCTCAGCTCACTGCAAACTCCACCTCCCAGGTTCAACCAATTCTGCTGCTTCAGCTTCCTGTAGCTGGGATTACAGGTGCGCACCACCACGCCCAGCTAATTTTGGTATTTTCAGTAGAGACGAGGTTTTACCATGTAGGCCAGGCTGATCTCAAACTCTTGACCTCAAATGCTCCGCCCACTTCATCTTTCCAAAGTTCTGGGATTACAGGCGTGAAGCACTGTGCCTGGCCCAAGTTTATCAACAAATGTGCATTGACCACTTAAACTTTGAGATATAAATTAAATTGTCTGATAACGAGTGCTTCAGTGTTCAGCTCTGTGGTGAGCTCTATGGTGGACAGAAGTCAGATATAAGATCTCTCACTCAGGTAGTTTGCAGTCCATTTTCTGAGTGGATGCCCATAAAAGTAGCTACTGGGAAGTACACATCAGATTGGGTCAGATTGTGCATGACTTGAAATGTCCAGGTGAAAAAATGGATTTGATGAGCTAGAAGTTAGAGAGCTTTGCTCCCAGTTTGATAGACAGGAAAAGGTACATGAAAGTACTGTTTCAGAACAACACCACTACAAGATAGGAAGAGAAATGAGAGAAAGGGAACACTGAAAAACTCAAATGGTGATGATGAGAAACAACCCGGAGGTCAACAAAAAGTGAGACCTGAAAACAAGTTGATCAAAAGAGATGAAAGAAAAGAAAGAATAAAAGAGCCTGGTATCTTGAGCAACAGTTGCCTGTCAAAATTAAAGTGACTGGAAGGAAATTAGTGATTATAAACTTGGTTCTCATAGTATGTTGTATTTCTACACAAATTAGTCCAAGAATTCGTAATATGAAAAATATCCTAGTTAGACCTAATGTTTGATTTATTAATCGGGTGGTTTGCTGAATTTTTATTACCAAATGAATGTTTGCTATGTAGAATGGATGCTGCCTTAGTTTACCAGATGCAGTTCTACAAGTAGATGCATATGGCTAACAGAGGAGTGGAAACTTTGTCATGGTCTTTATCTGAGGTAGTATGGAACTATTCATACCGGTTCAAATCTTACCAATAGGTTAAACTGCTTATTTTGGTTAAGATATTTATAAGATTACACCCATTCCCCTATTTAAAATCCTCTCTTTCCTTCCTGATTGCTCACAAGATAAAACCACACTCTTGAGAAGGTACCAGTCCACCTCTTCAACTTCAGTCTCCCGACTATCCCCACGCAACCTGTAACTCAGGATGTGTCCCCAGCCTCATGGCTCCAAAACCCTCTTTAATTACAAATATTTTATAATTTCCTTTTATTATCTTAAAAAATTCTATTTGTTTGATCTAACTACGTTATAGAAATTTTTTTTAAATATCTAACACATACAAAGGAAAAATGAGGGAAAGTAATTTATATTAAAATGTATATTTCAATATGTAAATACTCTGGCATTGTCCACATAATATGTATATACATTTATGTGGCATCATTATGAATTCAGTAGCTCAAATGCAGACTTATGCAGGATTATGGGATTGATGACTACAAAACTCCAAGCTGGTAAAGTGATTTTCTAAGATGATGTGAAATTGTTACTAAAGTTCTGTCTTTCTTCTGCCTTTACAGAATTAGTTTGTAAACTCACGTAGTTACGAAGTTATGAAATACCCACATTTCCAGTGGGAGCTTCAAAATCATGCTGGATGTGGGATAATTGTTCCTTTGCGAATCTGCCACGTTTCACCTCTCTAGTTTTTGCCCACCTCTTTAGTTTTTTGCCAGCAGGCTTCCCCAGTCATTGTACCAACCAAAAAGTCTGCCCTGCAAACTTCTAACATGCCTCCAGGGTGGTGGTGCAGAGTCCATTGATGGTGCAGCTTTCCATTCTTTGTACAAGCCATGATTTTTCTAGTCATGCTCTTGCCTTTGTAACCTGTTAGATTTGGACTGCCCTTCCTGTATTCTACTCACTCAGATGCTATTACCTTGATGTGAATCCTTCTCTAATTTTCTTTCATGCAGTTACTCCTGCCTCTGCTTCCAGAGCTCATGATCTGGAATTCTTTGTTAGCACTTAACTACACTGTGGTGTGATGGTGGGTTTCTGTGTATGTTTCATCCCCTACCAGAAGGCAGTGCCACACTTTCCATCCACAGATCTCAGCACTGTTCCTGGCACATAGTTAATGCTCCATAGATGGAATTGGATGAGTAAATGAGTTCTTCTTTTTAGACTTATGGGCAAGCGATAAAGGAACCTATATTTGTGAAGCTGAAAACCAGTTTGGAAAGATCCAGTCAGAGACAACGATAACAGTGACCGGACTTGGTAAGATCAATTGAAAGTCTGCATACCATGGTCTTCAAAATCATCAGACTTCTTTTACGATGTCATCTCTTGCCTGTGCCACTTAAAAAAAAAAAAAAAAACTAATTTCTAGACCAGCCTTCCCTTCCCTACAACATGTCATGTTTATTAGAATGTTAGTCCTGGAAATATGCTCACAGATTATCTGCTCCAAAATGGTCAATTTAAATCAGTTGTTTTAAACCTAAATATGAATACACACCTGCATACACACACACACACATACACACACAAACCCACACATATTAGAGTCATGGTCTTTTCTGATTCCTTTTTTACATTCGTTATTTTAGTCAACATGGAATTATTTTTGTGTATGATATGAGGTAAAAATATGATGTCATTTATTTCCAAGTGGTAAGACATTTGACGCAATATCTGTTATTGAATATTCTCTTCCCAGTGACTAAATACCCATTTGATCACATGGTAAGTTTATGTCTCCATATCTAATCCTCAGAATTCTATTTCTGCAATAGTACTACATTATTTAAATTATTATAGCATTTAATGTAATTTTTATATCTTCAGGTACATGTTTCTCATTAATACCCTTTTACACAATTTTTAAAATATGTCTCCATTTGTCTATATGTAAAATTTCCAAGTAAAATCTCTTATGGAGTTTGCTTTATGTTAAATGTATTCATTAATTTTTGGAGAAGGGCATATTTATAATACTGCTTTACCATGCCACCTAGGAGAGTCTACCTCATATTATTTGCTGAAGCTATTACAACAGCATCCTTTTTGATCCCATTTCTTCCAGTCTACTTACAGTTTTCAGATTAATATTTCCCCCCAAAATGGTCCTGATGATTCCACTTTTCCATTTATAAATGCTTTAAGTTACCCTCCATTTGTCTACTGAATACAGTGCAAATATCTTGACTTGACATTTCAGGCCTTCCGTGCCATACACATCCTTTTTTATCTTCTTTACTTCTAAACTAATGTATTACCGGTCCTTTTGCATCCCCCCTACTTAGAAGGAGACTTTATCTTTAGTTTTAAAATCATACCCATTTTCATGTAAAAATTTTGTTTCTGAGAACTCAAGTTTTTATAGCATAACTGATAGTCTTTAGGGCCTGTAAGGTAGTTTGCCTTCTTTTCGGGTGTAATAGAGTTGAAGGTGCCTGTGCTCTCTCTGATTTAGTTGCTCCACTTATTGGAATCAGCCCTTCAGTGGCCAATGTTATTGAAGGACAGCAGCTTACTTTGCCCTGTACTCTGTTAGCTGGAAATCCCATTCCAGAACGTCGGTGGATTAAGAATTCAGCTATGGTAAGAACATTGTAAATGAATGCATTCACATTCCTAATTTTCTTTTCTATTCTCCTCTGCTTTTCTTTCTTTCTGTTTGTTTGTTTGTTTTTTGAGACAGAGTTTTGTTCTGTCGCCTAGGCTGGAGTGCAGTGATGGGATCTAGGCTCACTGCAACCCCTGCCTCCCAGGTTCAAGGGATTCTCATGCCTCAGCCTCTGGAGTAGCTGGGATTACAGGTGCCCTCCACCATGCCCGGTTAATTTTTGTGTTTTTTAGCAGAGTTTGGGTTTCACCACATTGGCCAGGCTGGTCTCAAACTCCTGACCTCAAATAATCCATCCACCTCGGCCTCTCAGAGTGCTGAGATTATAGACATGAGCCACTGTGCCTGGCCCACATTCCTGATTGTCTTGAGTAAGAAGTAATGTATTCTAATCACTAAAATATCAATTTAATAAATATAAAAAATATGTTTTTTATAAGTATACCAAAACTTTTCTTTATTATTAACATATTTTTGTTATTCATATTATTTTGGCATTAATAAAATGGAGAAATACTGTTGTAATTTTCATAATTTTATATTAAATTCAGTGTCACTAGTAAACTCCTTTCAGAATATAGAAAAACTGAAGCAAGTATTGTTATTTTCATGGCACTTAAATATTTTTGTGCTCTTCTTTGTAGTATCTTATAAAATGTTAATATTCCCATAAAATTCTTCCATTTTATATATCAATCTTTATTATTATTAACTTTAGACATTGTATCTTTCATTATAAACTATATAAACATAAATGACATTTATTGTCATTTATATGAAAATATATAGTCAATGTTTTTCAGTGTAAAATTTTTATGAAAGGATGTAAAAAATGTTTATAGTTCTATGAAATTTTTTTCTATAAATAAGCTATCTATGGCAATACATTTTCTTCTGGATCAGACGATGTTTCCTTTCATTTTCCAGAATATTGGGGCTCACTCTGTAGAAATGAATATGCTTGAACCCGGGAGGCGGAGGTTGCAGTGAGCCAAGAGTGTGCCACTGCACTCTAGCCTGGGTGACAGTGAGACTCCGTCTCAAAAAAGAAGGGGAGGGAGGATTGAATCCATCTAAGGGGATGTAAAATTTCATATTTGCATAAAAACCTGAGAAAAATTAGTAAACCTCACTTAAAAATAAATGCCCTTGCAGAATGATACTATTTGAGCACTAAAGTATCTTATATGTTGTGTGGATAGATGATACAGATTTAGAGGTGATCATTCTTAACTAATAATATTACCAGCCTTCCCTGACACAATTCATACATCACATATTGTCCAGTAATATTTGCATCTATTACCTAACAAGGGTGGATATTCGATGTAAGTCATTCTTCATTGGCGTGAATAAGTAAGTGCCTTTGTGCCAAAATAAAAATATCAAATGGTAATAAGGTCTTCTTGGAAAAGAACAATTTAAGCCAAAAGTGATAATTATAATGAAATTAGGGTTTTAAGTGATGACAAAATTTACAGAAACATTACACAAGTCATGTCTGTATCTTTCTTTTTTTTAGCTTGTACTTAACTCTGATAAATATTAATAGGTATAATTTCTTGGAGATCTATCAGGATTAAATTGTATGATTACACTCTTGGTAACATTTATGCTCATCATTTTTCACTTAAGGACATTAAAATTTTTTGTCTATAGACTTTTAGTAACCCAGTTGGAAAAAAAGAGCAGATTCATTTTGACTCTCATAAATCCTTTCTTTTTAAATTAAAAATTACCTTTTTTTTCCTTTAAGTTGCTCCAAAATCCTTACATCACTGTGCGCAGTGATGGGAGCCTCCATATTGAAAGAGTTCAGCTTCAGGATGGTGGTGAATATACTTGTGTGGCCAGTAACGTTGCTGGGACCAATAACAAAACTACCTCTGTGGTTGTGCATGGTAAGACACACACCCAATGTAATTGTTTCCAAACTGTGTTCAAAGTAGTTGTTTCTATATTTTAATCAAATAACTCTGTTCCTCTAATTATAATTAGATATCTCTATTAGTTGTTATTTCTTATTTCTTGAACAATATCTACATTGTTAATGTTGTTTCCAGATTTCCCTTTTTTATGTACACAAAAAGACATTCTTGGGAGTCACCAGCTGAGTCTGGCCAAGGGCTTTTGTAAGTGGTTTCTTAATTGTTAAAAGTGAACTCGGCTCTCAAAGAATTACATTTAAAAATACATTTTAATTTCAGACAAGCTGAACTCATTACACCCTCCAGATTGCCTTTTCTTTTTGTATTGTGCAACAAGCGTGTCCTTACTAATGACCCCTTTGTGCTTGAGCTAGAAATGACCTAAGCTTTTCTAAAGGTCACCTCCTGTGCTCCAAACAATCTTCTTGCATGTTTAATAACTTAAAGGTCACAAATAAGAAAATCCAGAAGCAATCTTTTTCTATTCGTAACTAACAGTAACCAGCTTTTTACATCTCGGTAAATAATTGACAGCTTCATACTTTAAGAAATTATCATAACTTTTTTGTATACTTCCTTTAAAGGCTTTGGAACATTGCTTTTAAAAAAATAGCATTGAAAACAGCTTTGTGTACAGGGCTGAATATCTTAGGGAAGAAAGTACTAGAAAATACTTATTTTTAGTAGTTGATTTATTCATTATTTAGTATGTGAATTGGAGAGTCCAGTAGTTTTCAAATTTTTTTTGGTCTGTTGACAATATCAGTGACTGCAGACCATCATCTTTTGTTATTCCTGCTTCTCTTAAACAGCTTCCACCACCTTTCTCAGTTTTATATTAAGTATCCGCCAATATCACCTTAGATACTCTTGAAGAAATATTATTTTGAAGAAATATTAAAGCAACACTAAATTAGTTATAACCTAGAGGAATAAATGCAAACTGACATATTAGATATGGCTGTGTAACTATTTTTCAAGATCAGACCATAGATTTCCTGGAGAGTGCTTAAGACTGCTTTGAGAATCTCATGTAGGAATGCCCTCATGTCATCCCACTTTGGCTTCTAGTGAGTGCCTAGAATATTGTGTTAAAAGGATTCTGAGGCTAAATTTTCACTTGGGTGAAAAAAATGGCAGGATTAATTATGATGTCTTTCCTATCAGAAGGGCAAGAATACAGACAAACCAATGATATGGTATAGTGGTGCAAGTTTTAATGTTAATAATTAAAAATTAAGATATCATTTCACAACATTCATTGGTCCATCTTAGTCAAAAATGAGTAATTTAGTCAATAAGGTTAAAAAGTTAGTGCAGCCATTTGGCGTTAACTAAATCTAGCAGCCATTTAGCAGATGGATGTGATATAGCATAGCAGCTCTCTGTACCTCTGTATTTATGTTAATTATCAGTGCTGTTCCTTCATCATTCTGCCTCTCCATTTTTAAGAATACTTATTAAAGGCTGTCAATCCAATTCTTAAAATAATGAAGGAATACAAGTATAAATGTAAATAAAAATGACGAAACAGTTTGTCATATTGGTTTATATAGACTGACAACCTGAAGAGAAACTTTTCTTCCACACCCAGATGTCATCAGATTTCAACCGTTGCCTTAATTTGCCACTTTTCTTTATTGCTGTCAAACTCAATATGTTTGTATGAAAATGGCTTAATCCATGTTGCCACAAATTGACAGCATATTTGCAAGATGAATATTCCATGATGATTCTGAAAATTAAATTTCTTTCTTTAGGGAGTAGCCTGGCATTCTTGTATAGGGCTGGGGATTTGCTGCCAATTCTTTAAGAAGAAATTATCTAAAGAGTAACCCAGCCATAGGAAAATATGTGTATGTATCTTATCTAATCTAAGCCTTCCAAGGAATTTTTTGCACTGTGGTTTCTGGTGTCTCTAGTTCTAAAAATTTCTCAGAGTAGTTACGATAATCCTTGAAAAATCTAATTTTAAGGAAGAGAAATGATGAGTGATTGAGCTCCTGGGAGCAGTTCCAGTGTCACCTTTCCAGAGGATGGAAAGGAAATGCCTGTTGTAGATTGGGCTTTTATTGTCTTCCTTTCACTATGTTAGGAACTTTCACATATGGAAGCTTCTTTAATCAAAATCACTATTTTGAGAACATCGAATATTGATAATTTCTGTTTGTGAACGTTGGTTCTGATTATGATTTACACATAACGGAGGGATTAACCTTCTTCCTTTTCCTTTTGCTTCTACTCATGCTAATTCTTCAGTTGCTTTCTAAAGTCAAAGGTATGTTATTCTTACTGAAAAATATTGACTTAGAATCCTTTTAGTCTTTAAAATGTAAACTCTTGGCTGAGTGTGGTAGCTTATACCTATAATCACACCACTTTGGGAGGCTGTGGCAGGAGGATTGCATGAGCCCAGGAGTATGAGACCAGCCTGGGTAACACATCGAGACCCTGTCTTAAAAAAAGAAGTAAACTCTTAAGATTTGAGTTTTGCCATTGAATTCTTCTTCAGAAAACAAATCTTTTTATCTAGGTTAAATTTAGTACCTCACTGAGTGATTCCTGCGTATAGATAGATATTTAATATGTAGTGGTTAAACAGCCCATTTGTTTGAATGTAGGCTTATGTCAGCTTATTGAAGCTCAATGAGTAAAGGACAATGATTGGAGATTAAATGTGTAACTCTATGAGTGCAATTCTAGCTTGGGTTTCCAGCAAAAAACAACAACAACAACAACAACAAAAAAAACAAATTGTCTTTAGTTCTCTCTTATTTTTCTCAGGAAAGTCTGCTTATTAGGTATCACTTACTACTTGATTTTAAGTTTTTATGCATTTTCCAGATCATAACTATTTTCTTTGTTTAGCATACTCCTTTACAGAGATTATCCTACACTTTTATCAGAAAATGTTAAATAATTGCTCATTTTTATAAACATTAATGTTATGCTGAAAATTTTAACTTTAAATAGATGAGTCTAAATGGAAGAACAGGTGCTCAGATACCAAATGCTACTTCCCTTTTCAGTTCTGCCAACCATTCAGCATGGGCAGCAGATACTCAGTACAATTGAAGGCATTCCAGTAACTTTACCATGCAAAGCAAGTGGAATTCCCAAACCATCTGTCGTCTGGTCCAAGGTAAATGAGACATCTAGTCATATTTCCTGAAGAGCAGAGTGTAAAGTTCACCTGCAAGTTTTCCCCAGTCTTGAGCAGGAGGCTGAGGGAGTGAGGCATGGGAAGAAGAAAAGTCAATAAAGGGTTTCACTGAGGTGCTTTCCTCCGTGGCTGGACAGATAACCTTCAATGTGCTAGAAACCCTCCAAGAGACCATATAGATGCACCTCAGAGGAATCCCTCTGATGGACAGGAAGTGAAGCATTTATACGTGGCTTATTCCCTCACTCCCTGAGGAAGCTTACAGGGCTGCACTTCCTGGCTGCCTGTGCACAGGCTGAGTGGCCTTCTCGGGCTTTGAATAAAGCCCTGAGTCCAAAAAAAAAAAAAAAAAAACCTTAAGTGCATGAAGGATGACCCTGGTGGAGTATGTGGAGCTCTCCACTAGAGCTGCACTGAAATTAAGAGGCAGCTTAGGGATGTGGCAGAGGGCGAAAAAGGATCTGCCCGAGACGTGAAGCGCTTAGAAAAGCTCCCAGGCTGTGCTGTGGAAGTTCACTGTAACATTGCTAGCACCATTCAAACGTCAAGTAGGTGATTTCATTAAAGACCTTTTAAGGCCCCTTTTAAGTAATATGACTGCATGGATTTTCCTGTTTATAAAGTTCTATGGTATAGTCACAAATTCTATGTATGACTAAAAATTATAAGACATATATACAAACCAATGTATTCCCCCTATATCCCCACCATGTTGTTCAGCTGTTACTTGTATTTTTGCATTGAAGAAAAGCCCATTTCCCGAAGAACTCCTATTATCCTTGAACAGCCACAAATAGGACTTGGCACATTTTCTGTAAATGAATTTGAACCCAGCAGATACAAAGTAATATAAAGTAATGACATGCTAATGAAGTGTGGCATTTTTATAATTAGCACTACTAGTGTTTTCCCATACCATCAAGTTTTATCTATTTAAAAATCTCTGAAATATGGAGAAGTTGGTGTTGACATTTGTAAATAAATTAAAAGGTTAGCTTTTTTTAAAATTCTGGACAGAAAAGTCACAGTGGTGAAGCTCATCCCCAAACGGCACAGTACCTAGCACTGAATAGAAGTTTAATGCATTGTAAGGAAAATGCAAAAGTGAAATCTTTCCAGGTTGGCCTTTGTTCTGTGGCCAAGCCCAGAAGTTAAGAACCTGGGCTCCAGAGCCTGGCTGCTGGGTTCCACCCACTGATGGGCTTTGCGATCTTCGGCAAGTTACTCCACACCCCTCTCCCATGCTTTAATACTCTAAATTGTAAAATGAGGGTTGTGGTAGTTGCTACTCATAAGATTGTTGTGAGTCTTAAAATGGTCGATTGAGGTGAAGTGCTCAGAGCAGAACAGGCATAGCACAAGCATTCACCGTACCATCCTTTCCGTGACTGTTATTCCCTGCCTTCTTAAGTAGCTCTGGAATGAAGATGATACGATTTGCTATGGAGAAATATCACTTTTAGTACTTTTATTTTCTAATTTTTCTATACATAACTTTTTCAAATTAGTGTTGTAAAATTTATTTCCTCTTGGAGATTTTTTTTCTCTCTCTATTCCTCTTCCAGACATTAAGTCACTCTTTGATAGTCTTAAAAAAAATCCCTTTGCTTTTTGCTGTGTTTTGCAGAAAGGAGAGCTGATTTCAACCAGCAGTGCTAAGTTTTCAGCAGGGGCTGATGGCAGTCTGTATGTGGTGTCACCTGGAGGAGAGGAGGGTGGGGAGTATGTCTGCACCGCCACCAATGCTGCTGGCTACGCCAAAAGGAAAGTGCAGCTGACAGTCTACGGTGAGAGCTGGTGGAGGAATGGTTTTTATTGACATTGTCTATCTGTGCCAAAACTCACAGTTCTTTCCCTAGTACTGTTACCAGATGCATGTACCCCTAAAGTGAATTGCTCCCCCAAGTTTATATATATATTTTTTACAGAAATGCATTTTTTACTGCCAGCCAAAATCACCTCTACTTAGATTCTGATTTTAAGGAATGCAATCATAGTCTTTTGGAAAAATTGTACAGTGTTTTCCCAAAAAGTATGCTTATTGCACCCAACCCTCTTCAGTAACACCAGTTAGTTAACACTCCTAGTAAAGCCAAACCTCAACAATGTATTGGGTAGGCCGTCGAGGGGTGACACTTATAGATGGTGAGACTCTGAGAGGGCATTGCAGCTGATCTCTTCATTGTGTGACTAGGGAAAGTTTTCATCATTTCTCTTTTAGTTCTCACAATAAATGTATTAATGGAAAGTTATAGCTTATGTCCTGAACAGCATCTTTTTTATAAATTACTTTAGAACATTATTAGTAGTCCACATTTTAATGTAAATTAAAACTGTGCTTTGTTTTCAATGTACTATTTCCCTTCCAAAACATGTGTTTATTTTAGTAAGGCCCAGAGTGTTTGGAGATCAACGAGGACTGTCCCAGGATAAGCCTGTTGAGATCTCCATCCTTGCAGGGGAAGAAGTAACACTTCCATGTGAAATGAAGGGCTTACCTCCACCCATAATTACCTGGGCCAAAGAAACCCAGCTCATCTCACCGTTCTCTCCAAGGTAGGAGATCTGGGATGAATTGCAACACATGAAAATGTAATAAACCTCTTGGGACAAGATGGCCATGCCTATTCAGGTTTTCAAATGTCTTAAAAAAATCACCTTTAAACTTGAAATAATTCACACGTACATCTGAGTCTACAGGAAGTATTTATAACATCTGAATCATGCTGCTGACATCTTTAATGTCAAAAATGCTAACATTCAGCTTTGCCATAATTTTCCACTGGTGCATTTTACAAGGTAGTTATTAAAATGGAGCAAAATTCTATGGTTCCTGTTAGCCCAATATATGTAAGCACACGTAAATTTCCATTCATCCCATAAGAGCAATAAAATACAATAGGCACACTCTAATCTCTAGGATTTAACTTTCATTGGATGGTTTTTGTAAGTCTTCTTGCTTAAACCCTTATACAAATATGGGCACATTGAGACAATATACTGTATTTGATAGGCTAAGTGACATAACAAGAAGAATGGTGGACCATTAAAAGCACAACCTTTGTTGCCATCCAGCTATGAGTTTAAATTTTCTCTTCCACTTAAAGTTTGCCTGAAACCTGTGGCAATTTTTAAGGGGTCTCTCTCTGAACCTCATGTTTCCTGTTTATAAAATGGAAACAATGCTCACCTGAGAGAATTATATAAGAGAATGTACATTTCAAAGTCACTGTCTCCAGTTCTTGGTTACTACTTTAACTCAACATCAATGCACAAGTTACTGAAGAAATAAGAATTAGTCACTAATCTATAATTTTCTTTAGAATTATTGATATATAATTATGAAGGTATAAATTTATGCAAGTATAGTTTACCTACTGCTAGTGAAGGAAAATAATTAAGAAGGACTTTATATAATTTTACCATTTGTTTGAAAAAAGTATGTGTTTTGAATGTTTTTGAGTAAAAAATTACAGTAGTACAGATCAGAAAGTTCTGTTGTTTCCTTCCTCAGTTGCAATTTCTTTTCCCTTTTCCCAGGGGCAAACACTGCCATGAACTTGGTATGCAATCTAGACATACATCCTTGAACGATGTAGAATGCTGTGTACTGTGTTTTCAATTTTGTTGTATGTGTCTGTTTTCAATTTGCCATTGTAACAAAGTGTATTATTATTTTGTTACTTGCTCCTCAACATTTATCCACTATTATACATAGGGATTATATTTATTCATTTTAACTCCTACATGCATATTCTGTATTTCATTTTTTTCATTCCTCTATTTATGGACATTCCAGTTTGTTCTATTTTTTTGTTTGTTTTAAAAACAAGGGTTTTCAGAGAATGTCTTTGTATATTTCTCTTTGTATATTCTTGCATGATTTTCTTTATGACCTATATGCAGAGCTACAATTCCTGGTCAAAGCAAATTCCCATTTCCAGCTTTGTAGGCATTCCTAAATTGCTACTCCCAAGGGGCAGTATTGATTATCCATCCAACAACAGAGTATAGGTGTACCTGTTTCCATGTTCTAATCAGTGCATGGTATTGACTGACTTAGGAATTTTTGCCAGTTGGTGGGTGTAAAGTGGTATTTTATAATTGTTTTAATTTTCATGTGATTGACTTCAAGTGAACTAAGAACCCTTATACTTGTTTGTTGGCCATTGGTGGTATTGGGGAATAACCTGTAAATCTGTTGCAGTTTTCTGGTGACTTGCCTTTCTCTTATTGACTGTAGAAATTTGGTCTTTATTTTTGATAATAACCATTTTTATTTTATGTGTGTTGAAAATATACTCTCTCAGTCTATTGCTGTGGTTTCAAGTTTATGTGTGGTGTCTTTGGTTGTACAGAAGGTTTCAGTTTTTAAGGAGCACAATGTATTAATCTGTTCTTTTTCAGATGTGTACTTTTTGTATCTTCTTAACATGGAGAAGATTGTAAACACAACCTTCAATGTTTAATTCTATTTTGAGTTTTGTTTTTCACATTTTGGACTTCAGTCTACCTGAATTTTAAATTTTGTCAATAATATCAGGTAGTGATCTAATTTTATTTCTTTATTTTCCCATTTGGAAAGCCAGTTGCCCAACATCATTTTGAATAGTCAATACTTTCCTTACTTTTTGTAATATCACCTCTGATGTTGCATGTTACATGTTGAGTTCTCACATATGCTCAAGTTTCTCTTGAGGACTCTGTACTTAATTATTTCTTCATTTGCATGTCTCTGGGCCAATAGCACTCTTCACTGACTTAGCTTTATAAGAAATCTTGGTATTAGGTAAGTCTACCTAGTCTTCATTATCCTTTAAAATCATTTTAACACAACGCAATAATATTTTTATATGTAGATCTGGCTCACCCAAATGCATTATTATTCAATAGGAGGAATATATTCAGATATTTTTAATATTTCCTTTAACATTATAGAAAATAATAATGAAACATTCAAAATAAATTCAAAGTTAACTCAAATATACATTTGCTTTATAGAACAGAAAGATGTTTAATTATTTGGCAGTTTTCAGACCACTAAGATTTAAAAGTAAAATAAATCATGTTTTTGTGTTTTCAGGAAGATCATACACAGGATAATTATGAAAATTCCTGACTTTTAAGGTGTATAGATACACGTTACAGATGGGAAAATGGTTTAAAAAAACTACTTGTAGAGTAGTAATTTCATACTGAAGTGTAGCTGCATAGGGGATATTTAAATTCTACTGTTCCCTGGTCTACTATATGGTTTCTTTCTTTTAGACACACATTCCTCCCTTCTGGCTCAATGAAGATCACTGAAACCCGCATTTCAGATAGTGGGATGTATATTTGTGTTGCCACAAATATTGCCGGGAACATGACTCAGGCTGTCAAATTAAATGTTCATGGTGAGTTTTGAAATGAGAGCATATGATAACCCTGTGGACTGGCCACAAGAAAAGCCATAATCCTAGTTTGTTTAATAGTTAATTTCTAAATTGTGTATAGAGTAATTAAAGAAACAAATTCTCTAAAACCTGAGACTTGCGATTTACTTTTGTTTATTCTGAAAACCTTGCCTGCTATTTATAAACAATCTTCTATTTATTCCTTTATCAAATAAACTGTATTAAATTTTTGGATCTCAGTTTTTCTAAATGTCAAGTTACTTTTTGCTATTATTGTTGATATACAGTAGTAAAAAATATGTTTAAGCAGGTAGCATTTTATAGAACCCAATACAAATTTTAAAATAATAATTTAGTAGTATTTAAATGATCATTTTCAACATTTAAAGATCTCAGCAACTGTGGCAATTCCTCAAGGACCTAGAAATAGAAATTCCATTTGACCCAGCAATCCCATTACTGGGTATATATCCAAAAGATTATAAATCGTTCTACTATAAGGACACATGCACACGAATGTTCATTGCAGCACAGTTTACAATAGCAAAGACCTGGAACCAACCCAAATGCCCATCAATGATAGACTGGACAGGGAAAATGTGGCACATATACACCATGGAATACTATGCAGCCATCAAAAACGATGAGTTTTTGTCCTTTGTAGGGACATGGATGAACCTGGAAACCATCATTCTCAGCAAACTGACACAAGAATAGAAAATCAAACACTGCATGTTCTCACTCATAGGCAGGTGTTGAACAATGAGAACACATGGACACAGGGAGGGGAGCACTACACACTGGGGTCTGTTGGGGGGAAATAGGGGAGGGATGGTGGGGGGTGGGGAGTTGGGGAGAGATAGCATGGGGAGAAATGCCAGATATAGGTGATGGGGAGGAAGGCAGCAAATCACACTGCCATATGTGTACCTATGCAACAATCTTGCATGTTCTTCACATGTACCCCAAAACCTAAAATGCAATAAAAAATTTAAAAATAATAATAATTTAGTAGTATTTAAATGATCATTTTCAATATTTAAAGATCTCAGCAACTGAAAAAATTGTTTCCGAAGATTCTTTGAGTATGACTCCCCGACTCCCTGTTAGTTTGCTTTATTCCTCCAATCCACACACTCCATCCAGTTCTTCATTCATTCAGCACACTGAGTGCATATGTTACACCAATCATTATGTAGATGAAAGATATTCAAGTATCAGAAGAAATTAGCTCAGATAGTATTGATCTGATTTCATTTTCAGATGAATCGCCACAATTGTGTCCGTGTTGATCATAGGGTTTGAAGTTACATAAGAGTTCTGTCATTTACTAGCTCTAGGGCGTCAGGCATATTAACTAACTCTTCTTATCTTTAGTTTTCTCTTTCATAAAATGATAATATTATCATCAAATATATAAGGTTGTTGTTAGTGGCAGCCTTTAGAAAGTGTTCATTAAATATTAAGTTAAAGAAAAAAAGACAGAGAAATTGGGCTTTTTCGGGATGTATGGTACATATATTCTAATTATATCCTTGTGGCTCAACTTGATTCTACAGTGTACAATGCATGTATGTGGAAATCAGGAATCCTTTGCTGGTGTTTTGATAAATAACTGCATTGAAATTTCTAAAGGAAGATGATAAAAGGAAGAGATAGAGGCTCTTTGTGATTTTCTTATCTGAAATTAGCAAAGGCTTTCATGAGAAACTTTTCTTATTGCCTGACTGATCCTTGTACAAAGAGAACAAAAACTGAGTACATGGAGAGAAATGTTTTTTGGTTACTCCCTTGTATTACAGAAATTATCTGGATTGCCTTTTAAGAGAGTTTTTAACCTAAAGTTATTTACAAATTAAAAGAAGCCTAACGTTTTAAAATGCTTGTTGTTCTTCAAGTTTGGAAGTAAGAGTTTTATATTTACTATTTCCTGCAATCCTTGCAGTATACTGGCATTACAGGCTATTTTCTCTGGATTATCAAGAAAACAGGCCTCAGGAAGTTTACTGGCTTGCCCTAGATCACCTAGCTAATGAATGGTCCAAGCCCAGGTCCAAATCTTGAAATTGTTTCACTTTTTCATACTGCCTGTTGATAAGGGGCTCTCATTTAAAGTGAGTAAAGGAAAGAATTTGTAAAAGTTGGATTATTAATACTCAGTTATTATTTCTAGTTCCTCCAAAGATACAGCGTGGACCTAAACATCTCAAAGTCCAAGTTGGTCAAAGAATGGATATTCCATGTAATGCTCAAGGGACACCTCCTCCAGTAATCACCTGGTCCAAAGGTGGAAGCGCCATGCTGGTTGATGGAGTGCAGCATGTTAGCAATCCAGATGGCACTTTAAGCATCGACCAAGCCGTGCCCTCAGATACTGGCATATATACATGTGTTGCTACTAACATAGCAGGCACTGATGAAACAGAGATAACGCTACATGTCCAAGGTGATTTTTGACACAAGAAAATATATGTATGTGGGTTGGGGAGTAAGGAAAAAGCCCTGGAGCTAAATAGATTATCTTGTATAATCTTAAATCACTTTAGAAAGTGGCTCACACCTGTAATCCCAGCACTTTGGGAGGCCGAGGCAGGTAGATCACCTGAGGTCGGGAGTTCCAGAGCAGGCTTACCAACATGGAGAAACTGTCTCTACTAAAAAAAAAAACTACAAAATTAGCCCAGCTACTCGGAAGGCTGAGGCAGGAGAATTGCTTGAACCTGGGAGGCGGAGGTTGCGGTGAGCTGAGACGGTGCTACTGCACTCCTGCCTGGGCAATAAGAGCGAAACTCCATCAAAAAAAAAAAAAAAAAAGAGTTCTATATAACTTTCATGACTCTTTAACTTTGAAAGGAGTACCATTCGCAAAAGAAATGAAACATACCATTTCTAAACCTGCATGAATTTTTGTATGTTTACTTTTCAAACAAAGTTGTCATGGATCATGTAGATAATGGAAACAGTCTTAGGTGGTGCCCCATCCACTATTTTTGGTTTGGGAGACATTGTGGGAAGAGTGAGTTGGTGTAGGCTTTCACCCCACAGTGCTGGGGTACACTCAAAATAGAGCCCTAGGAAATCTGGGTCCACTACTTCTCTATTAATACTGATATTTGTTTCGATGATTTAAAGATCAGTGTTTATTTCTTCAAACAACAAATATTGATCGAGCACTTGCCAAGCATCTGTCATGTTCTAGGTGGTGACAAGAAAGCAGCGACAAAGACAAAACCCCTGCTTTCATGAGCTGTTCTAGTGTGAGTAGTCAGAAAGCAGGCGAACAAATAAGAAATACAGATTGTGAAAAGTGCTTTGTAGGAAATTAAAATAAGGCAATGGTCCTCAGAGTTGCCTACTTTAGATTAGAACATCAAGCAGGACTTCTCTGAGGAGGTGATCTTTAGAGTGAGATCCTCTGCACTGGAAAGATCCAGCCACATGGAAATCAGGGAGAACAGCATTCTTGTCTGAGGGAACACTAGTACAAAGACAAGAAGAAAAGATAAGCAGGATGTACTTAGCACAGTACTAGATAGTCTTAGTGCTGTCCTGAGTATTAGTACTAATACTGTTCTAAGTATTAGACAGTACTAAGAGACCTGGCCCATTGCAGTTTTGTTGGATGGTTGACTTGAGCACTAACGGAGAAGTTTTCCTGTTCATTCCACAAACTTTATTGGGTATTCATGTTTATAGTTGAATGGGGAAGATAATAATTCATGAAATCTCATGAATACATAATTAGACATTGGTTAGTGACATCATGAAATGGTGGAAGACTCTATATGAGCTTTTAACAGAAAGAAATCACAGAAGGCTTCCCTTGGGGTAGAGACATGTCAGCTGAGATTTGAATGGTAGGTGGGAGTGAGGGGCAGCCCTTCCAAGAGAATGTAGAGAGAACTTTCTGGGAGAAGGACATAGACTATTAAGAGAAGGGCACTGGGTCATGTCTAGGTAGAAATGTTTGGCAGCTGGAAATAGGAATCATATTTAAATATTTTGGAGACACTAGGATCAGCCATCAATCAATAAAGGCCAGCTGGCTGCATTTCGGACTGAGGGCTGAGTAATATGTGATGAAGCTGGAGATGTAGTCGTGGTTCAAATTATCCAAGACCCAGGAAACCAGACTAATGAATTTAGACTTTTTTCTAAATGCAATAAAAAGACTTTAAGAAGTCATCATTGGGAAAGTGATGTGGCTGATTTCCAGTTTTAAAATGTTATTCTTTTGGGAAGGTATCATTCGGCTAGAGAAGATAAGGGAAACTGGTATAGACTATTGTAGGAGCTCAGGCAAAAGATGATGGTAATTAGAATGGGGAAAAGAAGGAAATGGGCTAAAGAATAATTAGGAAATAAAATACTCAGGACATGGTGCTGGATTGGTTATGAGAGTGAAGGAGACGAAGCTCTCAATAACTCCCAAATTTCTTCATGAAATGAATGGATGATGAAGCTGTTCAGAGACATGTACCGACAGGGGGCACTTAGGAAAGAACAGGTCTGAAACTATCTTACAGACAAGATGAGTACAAGTAATGATTCGAATTAGATAAGTCAATGATGAGATTTGTATTTCAGAGAGTGTTCTGGGGACTGTGCAGAATATCAATCTAAAGAGGAACATGTTTGAGAAAAAAAAATCCCCATAAGAAATCTATTGAAGTTGTCTGGTTAGAGAAAATAGTGGTTGGAAATAAGTGATGTTCTTAGGCAGAGAGGAAGACACAGCTATGTGAACATCTGTGGTATTGTGTGATTGGATATGGACGTCAAGCATAAGGGAGAAAGAAAAATGACTGTGGACCATCGTGCCTTCATTGAGGTAATAAGGGAAACAGAACAGGATTGTGGGAAGCATAAAATAATGAATTTTGTTTGGAGAATTTTGAGTTTAAGGCACCGGGTCACATCTAGGTAGAAATGTTTGGCAGCTGGAAATAGGAATCATATTTAAAAGAATAATCAGCAGAGATAGCAGTTCATCAGTGCAGGTAGTTAATTGCCTTAGGAGAGTTTGAAATTGCTCAAAGAAAGACTGTGATGATATATTTATTTTCCTAATAGAACCACCCACAGTGGAAGATCTAGAACCTCCGTATAACAATCCATTCCAAGAAAGAGTGGCCAATCAACGTATTGCATTTCCGTGTCCTGCAAAAGGTGTGTAATACTCATAGATACAGGCATTAGCATAATGTTCTGTTATATTGTTTTGGAATCCTGTGTTGAACCCAAAATGTCATCTTTATAAAATTCCACGTCAGTCCTTGTTACGTTTGAGCATAGTAGAAAATAACCTATCTTTCAAATAACAGCTCTTTGAATAAGTATTTTTTTCCTTTGAGGTATTTTATTGCTTTCAATGTAAAGAATTTCCATTATTTCAAACTTACCTAGTCTCACATGTTTTCCAGATAGTTCAGATCCTTCCTGCTACTTCTTATTTCATCTTTTTTTTTTTTTTTGGCAGATTTTCTCTTTATGATGCCATAGGTGGAGCTATTCAAAATATTCCAGATTTATCTCAATCAGGCAGAGGTATAATAAGGACTATTCCTTTGTTCTGGGCACTTCTAAAAACCTCTTTTCCTAGATCTACTCTCAACTGGTAATTCTAGGGCCAGATTGTAACTTGTCTCTTGGAGGCTTATTCAAGCCCTCCCTTTCCTTGAGTTTCTGGGATTTCTATCCTGCCATGTTTCCTGGCGGGAGATTGGTATTATCTCTCCTTGGGGGAATGTGAAAAGCACTGTCACTGTCACCCTAACAATGCCAAGTAGGTAATTAAGAACATCCTCTCTTTCAAGTGTGCATTCATCAGCAGTGATTCAAAGCAGGTTTGTAGCAGTTCTGGCAAAATCCAAGCAGTAGTCTTTCTGTAACCTCCTGAGGGCCTCCAGGTGGCTGGTACTATTTGTGACCCCTGCCCCATGTGCCTTTTAGCAGTTGTACCTGGGCAGCAGCAACTGGAGGCCCTCATAGCTGTCTCTGTTTCTGTGGCAAGCTTTTTGATCTCAACAGCAGCTGTCACCAATGATTATTTTCTACCAATATTAACAGAAAAATATCCTTAACAAGATTTTCAGACACCTAAAGAATTATCAATAACTATTCCCAGAGTCACTGAGAATTAGGGAGGTGAAGCCAGGGGAGGAGGTCTTTTTTAGGAGGATTTAAAGTTCAGGGAAGTATCACGAGTGCTCACTTCCTCTGGACACGCTGGTGGCGCTGTTGCTTGTTGTTCCCCACTGGATTCCTGACTCCCAAGCTAATTTCTTGTTTTGACTTCCTTTTTTCACCTAGAAAAACATCTCTTCCTTAATTCCTCATTTTCACCTGGAATATAATGCTTGAATCCATTTAAAGTTACTAGATACCTTTTTCATTATCTTTCACTATGAATTTCATCTTGCTCATGGTGGTTCTGTCATTTAAAAATTAAAGATAATATAACTTCTTTCTTTTGTTTGTTCATTTACATTTTTATTAACTCACCAAATATTAATTAAGTAGTCTGATTAAAGTTCATAAAGGAATGACTGGGATGTAAGGAAATGATTACAGCCTCCTTTTTTCTTGACCACATGGACAGGCAACTGGAGTCCATCAGTTTAACCTTTTTGTTCTCATCAGTCAACATTTATACTATGAGCACAACTGAATAGGCCAATCTTTAATTTTCTTCCATAAATTTAACTTTCATAGTCGCTCTTTAAACCTTTAACTCAAGTGTAGCTTCAATGACGCATTATATGTATTTCTGCCATACTTTTATATATATCCTGGATTATATGTCCATCTTTTAATATTTTACTGTTGTTTAGTATGGGATTATTAACAATGTCTCATGTAATCATGTAATTTTTATTTAAAGTGTTTTCTTCTTATCATTATAGATATTACTTCTTTTAAATGCTTAGAATAATACCTGGCACAATGTTTGCTAAATAAATACTTTGTTAGTATAGATTTAATGTTTATTTCCAGTGTTCCTTTTGATTGTATTATACACTCAAAGACTGTTGTATCATTTTTTTTCTCAAGAGTATATCATTTCCATTTATTCTGTTGGTCAGAAGTTAATCCAGGAAAGCTATTTGTCTCACTACTTTCTCATCTACCATTCCAAGAATTGAACTATTACCCTTTGTTTAACAGAATGATATCTCCAAAAGAAGCATGGACAGTAGAGTTTCCTCATCTCTGCAATATCAGGCTTTTTTTTTAAAAAGGGAATTATAAAACATCATTTCTCTATATCATATATACACTCTGTTTGGTGGGGGCAATCTTCATGTTGTATTTCTGTGACAGTGTCTTTTTTTTGCTCTGTCTTTATTTCACCCTAAAACTCTCCCATATCCAGTCCATAGGATTAATACAGTTCCTGTCCCGCCAACAAATCACTGTGAACTCACTAGTCAAATGCTTACTATCTTCTGAATGTTTCCATAAAAACAACTTTGTTCGAATTTTACCACAAGTCTCTTAAGACCCACCGGGATTTAGAGGCATTAACTAACATCATCTCTTCATATTTCCATGCCAGGAGAAATATCTTGAAAGTAGCATAGTACCTAAGGTTAGAAATTATTGTCATAATAAAAACTTTATTTCTCCTTGATATATTTGATATTTAATAATTTCTGATTTTGTTGTGTAATACCGCAAGACTTTAATTTCTTATTTAGGTACCCCTAAACCAACCATCAAGTGGTTACACAATGGTAGAGAGTTGACAGGCAGAGAGCCTGGCATTTCCATCTCGGAAGATGGCACATTGCTGGTTATTGCATCTGTCACACCATATGACAATGGGGAGTACATCTGTGTGGCAGTCAATGAAGCTGGAACCACAGAAAGAAAATATAACCTCAAAGTCCATGGTAAATGTAGTTAAAGTCAAGTAACTGACTATGTGTGCCAAGTCTCCAGTTCTTAAATGTTTAAATTAGTCTCTTAGTGTAGTATCATTTAATATTAATGTGAATAGTTGTAACACCAAACAGAAATCTGATGGTCTGATTGCATTTATTGTTTGATTTAAAAATTCATGTAATTTTTATTGTGATTTTATATCATTCAAAATTCAAATGGTAGAAAAAGATACATAGTAAAAAGTCTCTGAGCTGAGCCATCTACTTATCCTCTGTTTGGATAAAGGAAAGTGTGTGTGTGTGTGTGTGTGTGTGTGTGTGTGTGTGTGTATCTCCCCAAAGATACTTTATGCATATATAATGAAATATTTTATCCCCTTTTTATTTATAAAAGCACACACATAATAGAACATTATATTAACATTCTTCCCCTTCTCTCTTTCACTAAACAATCTATCTTGGAGATTATTTAATGTTCCTAACTTATAGCATCTCATTGTATAGATACACAATGATTTATTTAACCTTTTTCTATTAATGATGAGCATGTAGATTGTTAGTTGTTTTTATTAACCTTTAATGAAATATGTCATTTCGCATAACTGAAAGTGTATATATTTATATATATAAATTTGATGAATACTAGTTTCTTTAGACACCGGGTAATATTCATCCCCATCAACAAAGTAGTTAGTCTCATGTGACTTAAGACTCCAGAAGTTTATATTTTGAGTAATATGTGGAATAAAAGTAGATTCTCTCTTAAATTTATTCCGAATTTAATCCTAAATTTAAAACCTTGAAATAATAAAGTAAAAATCCAATAAGGGTTGTTATTATAAATACATTGATCAAGACTTTTTATTTTACAAGAAAGCATATGCTTAAATATGTCTAGTTTGTCTAGCCATCAAATATCTAAGAATCTGCTCTATAAAGGCCCTTATAAAGAAACTATAAATAATATTTATTATAAAACTACCTAGCTATGACTCCTCTCTTTTTGCAGTGCCTCCAGCAATTAAAGATAAAGAACGAGTTACAAATGTGTCAGTGTTGTTAAATCAGCTGACCAATCTCCTCTGTGAAGTGGAAGGCACTCCATCTCCCATCATTATGTGGTATAAAGATAATGTCCAGGTGAATAGAATCATCCATATATATGTAATTCCTTTCCTCTGTATCTGAAGTGTTCAGATGTTCATTTCTTACTACTACTAATATAAACATTCTACTTCAATTTTTAATCATGCATTTTTATTAGGATTGGAAATAACACTGACCATTTTGGCCCTTAAAGGTAACTGAAAGCAGCACTATTCAGATTGTGAGCAATGGGAAGATACTGAAGCTCTTCAAAGCCACTCCAGAGGATGCAGGAAGATACTCCTGCAAAGCAATTAATATTGCAGGCACTTCTCAGAAGTACTTTAACATTGATGTGCTAGGTAAGAAATACATCCTTTAAAAAAAAAAAAACTACAATTCAGAGGCATTTCTTACCTAAAATAGAGCTGACTACATGAGGAAGTAAAGAGAAAAAAATAAATTTACAGAAAAAATATAGTTTCATTCTATTATTTTTGTCCTTATTATTTGTTAATCAGGACCATATGATATAGAAACTTTGAAGGGTTTTGTTATTTGTAATACAGAGATGACTTTGAAATACTCAGAAGTCATGCTACTATTTTGTGTAAAATAAGAAATTATTACTCTTATCAATTTCTCCAGTTAGGGAGGCAGGATATTCTCTGGGAAGTGGCAACAGCAGAGTGATACAGAATATAACACATTCATGCTGTGCACAACCTGAAGTTGCTAGGCTGTACTTGAACTGGAGAAGGTAGTAAATCCACTTTCCCCTGCGTTCTAATTAACTCTTGTAACTAAGTCAGTCCTGATTCTAATTAAGTAGGGAGCAGCTGTAATAAATTAGGATGTAAGACCCTTTAATGGTAATCATATATTTAAAATTTTATAAGTTTAGTTTGTGAAATTAGATTTGCCATTTAAAGTTCATTTTGTGATAAAATGACTTTCTTCCTTTTCAATATTTTGCTTCTTACAATGGTCATATAATTTGTAAGTCTTGAGTAGAAGCGAGGCTGAGGAATGATACTGCATAAAAATTATATTCATAAACTGCTATAACATAAAAATAATTCCTCCCATTAGTCTTCTCAAAGCCTGAAATTTTTCTTTCCTCAAAATCACTGTTACTATATTTAAGTACAGGTTATGAAAACAAATTAAGAAATCATTCTTATCATGAATCTTGTTGGCATTATTTTCGTTGTTACTCATCTGCTCCCTTGACTTTGAATTCCATCTGTCTGCTGATGACTCCCAATTTTTCATCTCCAGTTCAGACTTCTTCCCTGAGCCTAGGGATAGATAGCTAATTTTCTCCATGCTATTGTGACTTGAGTATCTTAGTTGTGTATCAAACAAAGAGTCCCAGTGAAAGCCAGTTCTTGTTGCCTTCCTCAATCCCCATTCTAGGGACTGGTACCTCCATCCACTCACTTCCTTGTTCCAGAACCTCCAGGTTCTCACTACTACCTTTTCCCCAACATTTCAAATCTACATATTTCCTATTATGTCTACTTTCTAATTCTCTGGTGATCAACTTCGTTTCATCCTTCGGTGAAAGTCTATCGTCATTGATGAGCTGAGTTAATGTAATGGCCTAAGTGCTCACCTGAATCCACTTTTCGCTACTGTAATCCATTCTTCACATATGAGCTTGTGTGGCCTTAAAACATAAATATGATTACACCTCAGTCCTCCCCTACTGAAATCCTTTAGTGGCTGGTCATTTTTCTGAGGATGAAGACCACTTTAAGATGGTGTGAAGGGAGATGATGAGAGAGGCAGGGAAGTATTCAGGAGCTCTTTAATGTGCTTGATAATGCCGAGAATAAAAACTAGCACATTCTTTTTCATGTTATTTTGCATATCAAATTTACCATCTTAGTTTTTTAAAAGACACAGGTAACATATTTCAAGTAGCACAACAGTATATGTAGAATTTGAGTAAGAGTGATGTTCATTGTCATTCATTGTCCAAAATGTATAGCAGTAGCAAATTACATTATATAAGCTTCACTGATCACTCACATTCTAAACTACTTTTGCATGTGAGTTTAAAACACCCAAACATGAATCCTATACTATCATAATTCTTGCAGGTAATTGTCCTGCTAGCAAATATTTCATAAATATGTTTCTACACTTAAATTTAACATTTGGGTACACAGAAGTGATATGAAAACGTATTGTATTTTTGTATAGAAATTATTGACTGCCTTCTACCCCATGCCCACTCTTTCTGCTGAGTAACAGATTTTCATAATAAACTGTCTTTGTTCAAGTTCCACCCGCCATAATAGGTACCAACTTCGCAAATGAAGTCTCAGTTGTCCTCAACCATGATGCCACCCTTGAATGCCAGGTCAAAGGCACTCCCTTTCCTGATATTCATTGGTTCAAAGATGGCAAGTGAGTATCTTTTCTGTATTTGTTGCAAGGGTTCAATTGATAGGAAAAAGATGTGTAAATGCACGTGGATTTTCTTCTTCTTAATTATTTTATCACATAGAATATTACTAAATGAGCATAAAGGAAAAACAATATTGCTCAAAAACTCCTCAAAAATCTTGTAATATCTTTGATTCTTATGAATTAAAGGCTCCTTATAAATGGTGGGAATTCATTTTAGAAACATAGGGGAACTCAAATGTAATATACACTAAATATCCTCTGCCTAAAGGCAAACAGTGAAAAATGCAAGATCCAAATGTCAGATAATTTTAACATGGAATTGACTTATTAAAAGATGTCATAAACATCTTGTTTACGACAGCAAGATGAATACTAAGCTAGTTCTGTGTATGGACAAAAAGGAACTACACATGTTTCTCAGACTCCAAATCTCAAGGGCTGCTTAGGTATGTCCACATCGAAATGGCTGCAATGGTCTTTATTGGTCTGTATTGGTTGTGAGAATTTATTTCTCAAATGGTGGTCAGTTTGTGTATTATAGTTTCTGGAAGCAGATACCTAAGGCCTAAGTAGAAAATGGTCAAGATTTGTGGTATATAAAATAAAAGATTGTATTCAAGTTTTTACAAACAGCAACATAGGAAATATATGGAGGATATGAACAGGCAGTTAAAATATACTTTAGCAATAAACGAAAGATACCATCAATAATTTGATGAATGGTAGAATTTTGTTCTTTACAGGTCATATTGGCAAAAAAGCAAAGGTTTGAAATTATCAAACGTTGACTAGAGTATGGGAAATCAAGATACAGTGCTCTGATGGGGTGACTGTAAGTTAGTATCTTAAAAGGCAACTTATTGATATCTATTAAAATCTGATGCTCATACACTGTGATGCAGTATCCAGGAGATGGAAATAGTCATGCATATCCACAGAGAGGCTTATACATTGATATTCACTGCGACACTGTGATGGCAGAAAAGTGATAGCTGGCTAAAACCCAACATTGGGAGAGTGGGTAGATATTTTATAGCATAATCATATTATGGAACACCGTGCATCAATTAAAAAGAGTAAGATCAAGCTATGTGTACCAGAAATGTCTCCATACCTGTTGTAGGGTGAAAAGCAGAACAATAACCTGATACCACTGATATATTAAGACTTCAGATTTCTTTGGGAATACATTTATAAACATTTTTGTATATAAACAAATTTACCATCTATTTTATTTTACATATATATGTAAAATATGTTTTATTTTTGACCATCAAATTTACATTTATGAACAAAGATGTTTGTAAATATAAATTTATATATGAAAATGTTTATAAATGTAAATAACACGTGGAAGAATACAAATCAAACTCATAATGGGGAGAAGTCTAGAAAGCAGACTCATATTAGGGGTCATCAACCAAGGAGAGTTTTTCTCATCACAATGCTTACATTTTTGTTTAAAATGTTATGTTACTTGCACAATTAACAATCAATAAAAGTCTCAAAATTACTTAAATTGGAGTAGTATATTGTCAAGTATTTCTTTAAAAACTTAAAATGTGGCCAGGTATGGTGGCTCATTCCTGTAATCCCACACTTTGGGAGGCCAAGGCAGGCAGATGGCCTGAGATCTGGAGTTCAAGACCAGCCTGGCCAACATGGCGAAACTCCATCTCTACTAAAAATACAGAAATTAGCCAGGCATGGTGGCAGGCACCAGTACTCAGGAGGCTGAGGCAGGAGAATTGCTTGAACCTGGGAGGCAGAGGTTGCAGTGAACGGAGATAGCACCAGGGCACTCCAGCCTGGGTGACAAGTGCGAGACTTCGTCGCAAAAAACCCAAAAATACAAAAACCTTAAAATGCACTAAGCGAAGGTATTTTATTCTCTTAACTTTTGAGAGCTATATACAAAGTGTCATACTAAGAAATAGAAAAATGTGCTACTATAGAAAATGAAATATTTTCCATTAAATTTTGTAGTCTGACTAGAGGCTTGTCAATAATGGCATTGCGTCTAATTATTCATTATGTGGCTAAGTCATTGAAACTTTTAAAAAACTAGTATGGATATTCTTGAAAAAAGCTTGATGGATTTTAAAGATATGAGTCTTAAGAGGTCATAGACTTTAACAACCTCGTCTCAAAAAACCCAAAAATACAAAAACCTTAAAATGCACTAAGTGAAGGTATTTTATTCTCTTAACTTTTGAGAGCTATATACAAAGTGTCATACTAAGAAATAGTAAAATGTGCTTATAGAAAATGAAATATTTTCCATTTAATTTTGTACTCTGACTAGAGGCTTGTCAATAATGGCATTGCATCTAATTATTCATTAAGTGGCTAAGTCATTGAAACTTTTAAAAAGCTAGTATGGATATTCTTGAAAAAAGCTTGATGGATTTTAAAGATATGAGTCTTAAGAGGTCATAGACTTTAACAACCTCGTCTCAAAAAACCCAAAAATACAAAAACCTTAAAATGCACTAAGTGAAGGTATTTTATTCTCTTAACTTTTGAGAGCTATATACAAAGTGTCATACTAAGAAATAGTAAAATGTGCTTATAGAAAATGAAATATTTTCCATTTAATTTTGTACTCTGACTAGAGGCTTGTCAATAATGGCATTGCATCTAATTATTCATTAAGTGGCTAAGTCATTGAAACTTTTAAAAAGCTAGTATGGATATTCTTGAAAAAAGATTGATGGATTTTAAAGATATGAGTCTTAAGATGTCATAGATTTAACAGCCAAATTTTAAAATAAAACTGCTGCCAATTACATAAACTGAGCATTTTATAGTAGTCAGTAAATGACTCTGAATAGTAGAAAAAGACTTTCTTGACAACCATATACAAGCTTCTCTTGACATAAATATCTTTCAATATTTATGATTATGTAAGCATTTGTATTTATTACAATACTTTTAGAGAAGTTGGCATGATCATTGCTTTTAGTAAATAATAACCATTCATGATATTGTTAATGCTTTTCTAGATATTATGATATTGGTTTAAAAATAATATTATTTAGTCTGAATTTCCTATACTGTAATATTTAAAACTCTTAATTTTTCTTTTCCAGGTAATGGTAGAAATTTTAGCTATACCAACCAAAAAATTTAAAAATCTAAAAAACAAAATAAGATAGGATGAATGAATAAAACAAATAATGACACTACTGTATTTCTATTAATATTATTAAATAATTTAAGATTGAAATGGAGAAACTTTTGATCTCAAAGAGATAATTAACGATTATCTAACTTCTGTTAATAAAGTGGTTTAAAACTTTCATTCTTCTGAATGGGAGTATTAATCATATCATTTTATTTTTTCAATGAACTTTCACTTGTATTTTTAGCCTATATTACATAATGATTTTTGTTTTGATAGAGAAGAAATATGAAAAACTGAAAATAGACCCATAGAATACAATTTTATTTTTTCTAGGCCTTTATTTTTGGGTGATCCTAATGTTGAACTTCTAGACAGAGGTCAAGTCTTACATTTAAAGAATGCACGGAGAAGTGACAAGGGGCGCTACCAATGTACTGTATCTAATGAAGCTGGCAAACAAGCCAAGGATATAAAGCTGACTGTCTATAGTGAGTGCGATTTTCTTATGCTTTTTATTGTCAACTCTCATTACAAGTTGAAAAGCAGGGTTTATTCTACTGGTAACTGCTCTCTTATTTAATACTGAATAATTTGGAATACTACATACTTCAAGAGAAGAAGGAGCCTATCTTCAGGTGTTTCAAAAGGCCAGAATATTGCAGCAAATTTTAATGCCTTTTTTCATTAGATATGGATTTCTTCAAATGGTCTAGTGATTTTTCTACAATCTCACTTAAAGAGAGCAAGAATTTCCTAATTGGTTAGCACATACACAAACCAAATGTCTGTATCTTTGAAAGGAACAGAACCAACTTTTAAAATTACAGAGACTTATGAAATAGAGTGAAGTTGATGATATGCAGACAATTCACTTATTCTATTTTAATTCTATCGTGGCCTCCATCCTGACCATGTGATTATCTTTTCAATGCCTTATGTGTTTGTGCTACTGTTTTCTCCCAGCTGTCCCCACCAAATATAGGTAACTTTTATTTTCTCTAACATTATCAACTTTCCCTGAGGAATGTGATTGCCAAATTCATTTTAATTTTTACCAGTGGAGCCACAGATAGGCAGGTGAACATTATGTTTCCAGCACAAAGATTTATACAATAGAAAGGAATAGAACTTAATAGATCTGTAGTACTCGCTGCATTATCTTCTGTCTTTCCATGGTGTATGATGCTTAAGTAAAGTTTAGATACCTCTCAGAATGTCACCTTCTCGTAGGATCTTCCCAATTAAAAGCAGTCATCTACTTACTCTCTATGATATTGTGCTAGTTCTTTTTGTTTTTGCAGTACACATCACTATCTGATATTTGATTGCTTAATTACAAAGTAATTTACTTATGATCTATTTCTCTCCAAGGAATTTAAACTTGGTAAGAGCAGGCTCTTGTTAATGCATGTTCCCTACTTTAATGTCTAATACATAGCATGTCTCAAGAAATACTTGCTAAATGAATGAATGGTCTAGTGTTACACTGTCTAATATGGTAGCTACTGGCCACATGAGGCTATTGGGCACTTGAAATGTTGCTAGCCCACTGTTATATAAAATACACATCAGATATCAAAGGCTTAATGTGAAAAAATGTAATATATCTAATTAATAACTTTACATTGATTATGTCCAAAATAATATTTTGGATATATTGGACAAAGTAAAATGTATTATTAAAATTAATTTCCTCTGTTTCTTTCCATATTTTTTAATGTGGCTACTAGAAAATTTAAAATTATATATGTGAGTTTGTATTGTATTTCTGTTGGACAACACTGGTTGAGTAATTAATAAGAGCTTGTGTTGAGGCCCAACCACTGCCACTGACTAGCTTTGTGACTTTGGATAAATTTCCTAACCCCTCTGGGCTTCAGTTTTCTCAGCCTTAAAATGGGGATAATAATAGTACCTATGCAGTAGTGTTATTCTGAAAATCAATTGTTAGCTATTTTACATGGATTGAGCTTCTAGTAAGAGCGCAATAAATGTTATTCATTTATCATTATATAATTAGTGATTGTATCATCTTAAAACTTAACGTACATATAGAATCTAGCTCGGTTTCTATATAATTTAATTGCTTTCCAAATCTCCCTTTTTAAATGTTGCTATCTTTATGTAAAGTTCAAATAGCTTTCTCGAATAAAAGAAATTGTATTTAATGCAGGCTTTTAAATCATTTATGTCTATAAATAAAAGCCTTTGGAAGAAATTAGTCATGAAACGACATGTTCTCTAAAAAAGCGTAACATTGCTGAAAGATTAACTATACAAGCATCCAAGTTAAACAGAAGTGCTATTGCTACCTTTGGCCTCCCACCAGAGCCAGACATTTAAACAATAGGTGCCATATTTTTCCCAAGCTGTTGAGTAGTCTTCTCTGCCCTATTGTATCGTTGCCAGGATCTGTGATGAATACGTTTTGGTGATTCAATAAATAAGACTCTTATTTCCATGGGACTTGGGTTCTTTCATTTCAGATTCTCTTGTTCACTCTGTATGATGCCTCCAGGCACCCAGAAGAGAGGACTCTATAATGATTAAACCTTCTGGGATTGTCTGAGATAAAAGGCATTGTAATTTAGTAACGTTTTGAGTATTATAATTCAGGAAATAGCGCCATTTCCTCTTTAGCAATGCTCCATCTCTTAAGCTTAAATTTATTTCACTTGTGAAAATGTCTTTGTTCTTAAAATGGAAAAAAGTAAAACAGATATTATGCTTTGGCCAACTGTGGAGAATATTTATGTAGATTTCAAATTCAGAGTGTGTTTCATACTACAGTTGATTCATTCCTTTTCCTTACTTACACACTGATATGAGAATGAAACGGGGTTGATTCACTTGCAAGGTATAAATGAACATTGGTGCCTAAATAAGGAAAGAAGTTGAGACAAAATAAAAGGGAAAAATAAGAGATGGAGGGTCAAAAAGGAAAAAGAATGTCAAAGAGGGAAGAAAGTAAATGCAGTTTTAATATCCTATCAGGAGATTGTGCAGATTTACAACTAGTAGTTCTGAGGCAAAGATTTGTAAACTGAGGTCCATGGATGAGGTTTGGAGGTCTGAGAGCTTCCCTACATCAGCAGTCCCCAACCATTTTGCACCAGGGTCTGGTTTTGTGGAATGAAACTCTTCCGCTGCACATCATCTGGGATTAGGTAGATTATCGCAAGGAACCTGCAAAATAGGGTTCGCGCTCCTATGAGAATCCAATGCCCTCACTGAGCTGACAGGAGGCAGAGCTCAGGTGGTAATGCTTGCTCGCCCCGTCACCTCCTGCCATGCGGCCTGGTACCTAACAAGCCGACATTTGGGTCCTGGATCCGTATTCTTCCGCGGCCCAGGGGTTGGGAACTCCTTGTATAAAAGTCTTGGCGAGAAAGAGAGTGTGTGTATGTATGTGGGTGTGGGGGGGTGCATGGGTATATCTATACATGCATATACATGTACATATGTGTACAGCTTAATGAGGAATATATTCATAATTTTTATTTGTGTTCCTTTCCCTCAAATGGAAGTATAGTTTGCTGGCAATTATATTTGAATTAAAATGAAACAGGAAGTGAAATATTTATGGATTTGTAAAATTTAAGCAGTAGATAGTATGTTATTACACCATCAGATACAAATGTTATTTGAGTAATTTTTTTCATATTTATAAATACAAACTTTTAAAATAGATCCTTTCTGATACAAATGATATTCCTTTCTAAAATATTCATGAAATATATAGATTTGTTTGAATTTGTGTTCTTGGTTTCATTAATATATTATCCTACTAGTTAGGCTAGCCAGTGATTTATGCAATTTGAGCCAAAGTCTGATAGGCATTTATAGGTTAACCTATGACATAAATAATCTCAATCAAAATTAAAATTTAAAGCATGAGTCAAATACTTTTTCTTTGGGTTTCAAAATGGTAGCTTGAATTTGTATTAATTAATTACCTATAGCAAGACTTGGCAAACCTTTTTATAAAGGGCAATATAGTAAATATTTAAGACTTTGCAGACCATTAGGCAAAATCAAGGAGATAATATAGGTACTTATACAATAAGAGAGAAACAGATTTCTACAAAATTATTTGTTGGTGAAATTCAATGTCTTTGATAATTTTTTTAAATATAAATTTTTTGTAATACAAGTCTACTACTGAGAAACAATTATTTGGGGGGAAATCATTTCACTTAAATGAAATTTGAAGTTAGTGTTCTCTATCATCAAAAACAATTGCAAGTGTTCTGTTACTGGTGTTTGTTGTTGTTGTTTTGAGACAGAGTCTTGCTCTGTCACCCAGGCTGAAATTCAGTGGCAGCATCTCTGCTCACTGCAACCTAAGCCTCCTTAGTTAAAGCGATTCTCCTGCCTTAGCTTCCTGAGTAGCTGGGACTAGAGGCGTTTGCCACCACTCCCAGCTAATTTTTTGTATTTTTAGTAGAGATGGGGTTTCACAGTGTTAGCCAGGATGGTCTCCATCTCCTGACCTCGTGATCCGCCTGCCTCGGCCTCCCAAAGTGCTAGGATTGCAGGCGTGAGCCATTGCACCTGGCTTACTGGTGATTTTTACCTAATGAAATGGGTTTCAAAAAAAAAAGTTAAAAAAGTTTCAAAGATGAAACTTTGAAAATGTCTCTTCATACAGATAAGTACTGCTTAGTACGGATATCATTTTACAGGCATATTATTTTAATTATGCATGTTCATTGCCTGGAAGGCATTTACAGAATTCTGTTGTATTCTTCTCTTGGTATTTGACTTTTGTCATGTCATCACACTGCTGATTAATACATTCTAGGTGAAGGTTAGATGGAAAGCCCTCACTTTCAAAGATAACTAGATTTTGAATGTGAAATTTTGTTTTGCATTTGTGTCAAGGTGTGACAAACTGCTAGAACTGTAGTTTGAGCTCAGAAAATATATCCACTGCAAATTTATGGAGGAATCTAGATCTCACTGTTTGAACTTTTGACAGCCTGGAGAATGTATAAAACTGCTTGACATTACTTGTAACTAAAACAACACAATGTCTACCATGGTATACATTTTGCATTTACGTAGTTTTTTGGTCTGGTAATTTGGGGACTCATTTCAAAACACCATCAAGTTTACAGCAAAACTAATTTCCAAAAGCATTTAGTATTCAATAGCAGTGTTTAAGAATGATTCTTTTTATTCAGAAAGAAGTTCAGCCTTAGCCCTGAGCTCAGAAAAGTACAATGAAACTTCATCACCACTAAGGCATTGATCGACCTGCTGTGTGGTAAGGCAAGTCAGGATATTCAGTTCAACCCTGACAAAAAGTCATAGAACTGATGATGTTTAACTGCATGAGAGCAAACAAAATACATCATTTAACACTACTGGTTTAATAACACCTGAATCTTTTACACAAAATGCCTGCTATTGAATAATACAATGAAAAAACATAGATTTTTTTTAACACCTTGCATTGTAATAAGCTTTGTAAATTTGTCTAAGCCTTTTTTTTTTTTTTTTTTTTTTTTTTTTTTTTTTTTTTTTTTTTTTTTTTTTTTTTTTTTTTTTTTTTTTTTTTTTTTT
>NW_016107348.1:6739736-6776782 GCF_001604975.1 Cebus imitator
TTTTGTACTTCATTGGTTCCTCAAATAAACAAGAACAGCTGAGCAGTGTCAACAACATCTGCCAATTGTCAAAAGCCAAGAATACTATTGAGAAAAAAGTTGTCTTAAAAAATAATTGACTATTGATGTTGCTCCCAATGTGCTCAACTCTTCAAGCAATTATTCTCACTGAAAGGCTAAGAACTTTAACACACTTACTTTCTTTGGACACATTTCTTTTGCCTCTGAAATGATACCTGATTTAATTAAGTCACTATTGGTAAATGGCTTTCCTTTGTTGGCTAACAAATGAGCCTCTCAGAAATTTGGTTTGGTTTTAGCCTCATTTTGGCTTTTTTTTTTGTGAAGAAATTTGCTATGGTTAAACATTTCATTTTATGTTTTCTAATTTTTCAAACTGTTGATTTTTTAAAATTGGGAATATTGTAATGGCTGCTTAGTCTAGTGTTTATTAGAAGACGTATAGTGTTATAAAATGGACACAATATTTTGCCCTTTAATTTGACAACAAAATACTCCATACTGTGCTGTGTATTAAAAATTAGATATTTTAGTATTCTTTTCTTGTTCTGACATGAGGAGTATTCACTGATGATGAAATTAAAGAAAATATCACATTATGGTGATAGGCATAGCACTAAAAATGCTATCAAGTTGTAACCATGCCACTGAAATTTACAGCAATCTGAACAGCAGTAGAAGCAATGAAAACACCATATTTGGTTTCTGCCTTAACTTTTTACTCTGCCATTGTTGAGTATAAGCCTTAGACAATACGTCAATGAATGAATGTGACTGTACAATAAAACTTTATGGACATTGAAGTTTCAGTTTCATATAATTTTTACATGTCACAAAATGTCATTATTCTTTTGATTTTTTTCAACACTTAAAAAATGGTATAGCCATTCTTAGCTTAGCATCTTCTGGCCTGTGATCCACAGTTGCTTGACCCCTGATATTTATAGTAAACCTCCTGAGAGAAAAAAATGATTCCATCATCAAATTCAACTTAAAGTATAGTAGGTCTTGCCTTAAATTATGTGTGAGAAAAAATGTGTACCTAAATGTTTGTCAGTATGGACTATTTCTAAGAATAATTAGCAGAAAATATTAAGGTACTCCACTCAGCATCCAGATCTTGTTTTCTTACATCCTTCTCCACTGAAAGGGACCGGCTCCTTGGAGAAATGCTTAAGTCTGTAGCTGGGGCAGAGAATACACGAGATGATCCTGGAGCATGTAGTAAGGCCAGAAAATAAGGGAGTGAGTGCAAACAATAAAACAAAATAAAATAAATAGGGTATATTAAAGGGACTGACGAGCCAACTGAAAGAACTCCCAATAGCCAAAACTGGATAAATAATGTAGTATTGGATGTAACCCAAGGCATGTAGGTTTCCATGAGTCCGTACTGATATAAATAAGTTATTGACTCAATAAATAAAATGAGAAGAAGAGTCACATCTTCCATAGAAAAGAATTATAAATAAATTATGTAGGTAGTCCACTCTCACAGAAGTAGAACATAACTCCTCACTCCATATGTATGGGCTGGCATAAGGACTCCCTTCTATGGAAAGGGGAGGAAAAAGAGGTAACTTTACAGTGGATAGATATGCAAACACTACCTTAGCTGGGTTACCAAAAGTACATGCTATCAACATGACTTAGCACAGGTCTCAGTGATAAGTCATGTTGATAGTATGTATCTTTGGTAGCATGTGATGAAAATGGCACTTTACCTGTATGGTCTCCCTCTCAAAACCCATAATCCTAGTTTAACCATAAGAAAAACATTCTATAAAGTATTCCATTCTAAAATTTAAAAGTTTATTAAGATTAATTGATATTCAAATTCATATACATGCCATTTAATTTCTTTTAAATTGTTGCAATGATAGCATAACCCTGGAATGACCATATTTAGACTTCTCAGCAGAGACTGAGTGACTTCAGTTGTTTTTCCAACAGTATAGTCCTTATGTAGTGTGAGAAGCCAGACCTGTGGTTGCTGAATTGTAGGAGATACACATGTAGACAATTGGATGAGTAAAGCTGAGTGAATGGACTCTTGGCAGTCCCCTCCTTCCCCCCAGAAAAAGGAAAAAAACAGCAAGAAGCAAAAATTGAAAACTCCGCAGCTATTATGAATAGCTAGTTCTGAAAGCACTTAGACCTTAGTATTTCTTGGTGACAGGGCATACAGTTGTACCACATGTGACGTTTTCGCTCCCTTGGCCTGATTTGAAACTTGCTGTATCTAATTTGAGTGGGGTTTTATTTTGTTTTGCTTTGTTGGTTAAATATAACTATCTTAGTTATTCTAATATGCTCTCTTGAACCTAAATGACTCTGTGAAAAATAATCTGTGACTTTGTTTTTACTGAAATCTGAAACCCAAAAGGGGAATGATAAAGATGGTTTTGACAAGACAGGAAACTCATTATCAGGAGATAAATCACAGACTTCCTAATTGTCTTTAATTTACCTTAGATACGTTGTTTAAACATCTAGAGCATTTAAGATTTTGATGAAGATGCTGAAAGTTAAATGACTTGTTTTTGTTCTAAAATCCTTTGTAGTTCCACCTACTATTAAAGGAGGAAATGTCACCACAGACATATCAGTATTGATCAACAGTGTTATTAAACTAGAATGTGAAACACGGGGGCTTCCAATGCCTGCTATTACTTGGTATAAGGATGGCCAACCAATCATGTCCAGCTCACAAGCACTTTATATTGATAAAGGACAATATCTTCATATTCCTCGAGCACAGGTCTCTGATTCAGCAACATATGTGTGTCATGTAGCCAATGTTGCTGGAACTGCTGAAAAATCATTCCATGTGGATGTCTATGGTAAGGAACAACATATGCTGTAATTACATACCTTTCCTGCCTATGCTTTCTCATATGCTAATATCCAATTTATTCACTAATAATCCTCGGTGGGCTTGTCTTTTTCAATATGCATGGATAGGAATTGGAAGAATTTGTTCCATGATTTGGAAAAATATGTTAAAAACCTAAGGTTAGCAAGAAGGTGTCCATTCATTAAACTAATCTTTGCCGTGGCACTTGGAACATCTAGACTATTTCGTTATTACCGAAAAGGCAAAGTAGTTGTTGGGACTGAGATCATTCTGTGCTATTTGTCCTTTATAAGCCAGACAGTCTAGAGTTTCCAGAATAATTAAGACAGTTACAGATTAGCTAGACCAAGAAATTCTTTCCTCAATAGCTTAGAAGGAGAGAGGCATATAGGTAGATTTTAATGGTCACACTTTATGAGAAAAAACAAAAACTTTTTTATTTTATTAGGATGTATTTTGTGCACACAAAGAATTGCTTGAAATATTGCTATGTTTCTCCCTAGTTCCTCCAATGATTGAAGGCGACTTGGCCACACCTTTGAATAAGCAAGTAGTTATTGCTCATTCTCTGACACTGGAGTGTAAAGCTGCTGGAAACCCTTCTCCCATTCTCACCTGGTTGAAAGATGGTGTACCTGTGAAAGCTAATGACAATATCCGCATAGAAGCTGGTGGGAAGAAACTCGAAATCATGAGTGCCCAAGAAATTGACCGGGGACAGTACATATGTGTGGCCACCAGTGTGGCAGGAGAAAAGGAAATCAAATATGAAGTTGATGTCTTGGGTAAATAAGGATGCCACTGCCTGGGTTCTCAGATTGCTAGCAAAACCTGATTCATTTGTTAAATTCTTTTTTGTTCATGCAATAATAAAACAATCTAAAAGAGCATATAGTCATCTGTGCAACTATGGATTGCACATTACCAAGAGGTGGATTTGTCACTGGAGTCTCAGGATGTAGAATCTTACATAAATCTTCCACTGATTTTGATAAGTATACTTGATATTTACAAGTGCATAGATACATTTTTACATCAATGACAATGTCTAATTGTAGTGAACAACAGCGTGGTCTTTTGTCATAAGCACTATGCCAGGTAACAGGAAACTTAGCCTTGGAAAGTCATCTTGCAACCTTTAAACTCAGTATCTTTATCTATAAATTAAAGGCTTTTGTATAGATGCCCAATTTGGGGGTTTTCATTCTCTTGTGCTTATGAAAATAAACAATACAAATATGAATCAACTTGATATTTACCTGGCAGCAGTGGCACCATAGTACTAGATAGAGGAATAGCTACAATATGTCAAAAGCATGTTTATTGATCCTGGCAAGTGTTTATTGTAAAATGTATTTATAATCCATTTCAAGTGCCCTTCATTTATCAAACTACTATGATACTTGTCAACCTTCTGAACTGCAATGTGGTATTGCTTCATGAGATTCTGTGTTTTTTGTTGTCTACAATTCTTTGCATGTTGCATTCCTGTTGTTTTCTAGTGCCACCAGCTATAGAAGGAGGAGATGAAACATCATACTTCATTGTGATGGTGAATAACTTACTGGAGCTAGATTGTCAAGTGACAGGCTCTCCCCCACCAACTATCATGTAAGGGTTTTGGTATGTCTTCTAAATACCTCCAGCATTTTGTTTTGAGTGTTTTAGAGCTATCTTGAAAACCGTTCTGTATCATTAAAAAGCATTATATGAAATTGTATTCTTTATATTCCTCTTTTAGAAGACATGCTCTATATACAATGCAACTTCTACTTGATAGTCAATAGGCACCAAAATTTGCTCAATTAGAGGAATTCCATTGTATGGCCTTAGAAATTACACATTTAGTTCACAGAGACAGTCTATCAAGCAGTATTGTCATACTTTCCTGAGGTACTGAAATGTTTAACAAACTACCAAGTAAAAAGGAGTATATCAGATATATTAGGTAAATAGAGAAAGTTAGCATGCATATGTGTTTACCAGTTCTTTTTTTCTTATTCTTTAATTTTCAAAGCATGTATTAAATACTTAGCTTTATTTCCAAGTTGCTATGGGATATGCAGAGGAAGAGTTAGTCAATGAAGGAAATGAGATATGTTCACACATAATTATAAAATGAAATGAAATGCAAAACTCAGAAGTGTAAAAATATAATGCTCTATGATTTTAAAGTTTTGTTTATTCTTGTTTTAAGATTGTGTATGTTTTGCTGATTATTATTTAAACATTGAAGTGAGTAATATTTAGCAGCACTTGTCTCTTTTAATTTTTAGTTTTTTGGTACATAGTGGGTGTATATCTTTATGGGTTACATGAAATATTTTGATACAGGTATGCATGCGTAATAATCATGTCATGGTAAATGGCATATCCGTCAGCTCAAGCATTTATCATTTGTTTTACAAACAATCCAATACTTGTCTCTTTTTTGTAGCCTAAAATTAGTAGAAGAATACATAACTCAACACACAATTATTGGGTTCTATCAATATGCCAGCTTCTGTGTTAGGCCAGATTTCCTTTTTTCTTCTCTTTTTCATTTACAATTTATTTTACAGAGTAAGCCGTTAGGACATTGAACAAATACACAATAGAAACTTTATGTATCTTCTAGGACATGATTTGCTTAAAAGATATATCCAGACTTCCTTTTGTCTTTTTCTATAGGTGGCTGAAGGATGGCCAGTTAATTGATGAAAGGGATGGATTCAAAATCTTGTTAAATGGACGCAAACTGGTTATTGCTCAGGCTCAAGTTTCAGACACAGGCCTTTATCGGTGCATGGCAGCAAATACTGCTGGGGACCGCAAGAAGGAATTTGAAGTGACTGTTCACGGTATGCCGAAGAAGGAGCTTTGCATTTTAAATTAATTTATGCATTGTTTTATTATCTAACTCAGATTGTTGCTCAATAATGTGAATAAATCCTGAGTTCTGGAAGGCAATGTAAAGAATGTGAATGTCGGTTGTATAATGACAGATTTTTTTTGGTTCCTTTACTGACCCAAAGACTCAGCCAAGATGTATCATGTAAATACTTATAGGCAGTAGCAAAAATAATTCTGGAAAATAAATAAATGTAGACAGAGCTTAAATGTTAGGAAGTGTATTCTGCATAGAATGCCAAGGTCTGAGGAATTAAACCAAATAAGATAGAAGAGGCAAGGAGCAACTTCCAAGTAAAAGGGTTATGTAAGCATTTAAGGCTAAACCCTTAAATGCTTACATAACCCTTTTACTTGGAAGAAAGAGGGATGGTGAATACAGTAGTTTCCAGAAATGGTGGCCGAGGATGTAATTGAAGGATGTGAGGGACATAAGTACATTCACATAACTGGCACATTAAGATTATAACCATTACTCTAATGACAGACGCAGCCCTCTGCCAGGGTATTAAGTGTCTTACTTGCTGGCAGAGCTTGGGAAGGGAGGACTGGAACCAGAAACTGGAGAGCTGCTTGGAAGCCACAAGGAGTATCTGTGAATGTCAACGTTATTCTTCCTCTGTCTCTGCGGACTGCTATTTTTTTATTTTTAGTCCTATGTCCCATGTTGGAATATACATAATCCTGTTTTTCAGTCTCAGTCCCAATTCCTGAGGGAGGAAATCTGGCAGGTCCAGTTTAAATAAAGTTACCATTCCACATTCTATCAGCTTTGCAGGGGGCAGAGTCATGCAGTATAAATATGACTGGAAATCCACCTTGACTTAAAGAAGTAGTTCTAGAGAAAGTGAAGGTTATTATAGATTAGTAAAACACACCAAAAGACGTAAGCCAAATATACATGTGGATTACAGTAGCCGTAAATATATTTTACTTATTCTTTGGAGATTTAAAAATCCATAGTTAAGAACTAATCTATAAACTTGCTAAAAAAAAAAATAAATATATGGGATAAAAGTATTTCATTGTTTGTTAAAATAGGGATTTGATTTTTTTTTCCCTTAAATTTTAAGGTTTCAGGTTCTTGCATGCATATTTTTAAGTTGGACCGCACTGTTTATGGTTTCATTTCCTTCCTCCCTTCCTTAAATCTAGTTCCTCCAACAATCAAGTCCTCGGGTCTTTCTGAGAGAGTTGTGGTGAAATACAAGCCTGTCACCTTGCAGTGCATAGCCAATGGGATTCCAAATCCAGCCATTACATGGTTAAAAGAAGACCAACCTGTGAACACTGCCCAAGGAAACCTTAAAGTAAGTGTAAATATTACAGAGCACAAACTAAGAAAGCTACGTAGGTCTGCCTGGAAATATCAAATTATTTGTTTTTAACCGTAGATTTTTCTGTTGGACAGATTTTACAGAAAATTTATTAAAATATACATTTTTCTTAGAGTTTTTAAGGATTTAGCTTAATATTTTGACTTGAAAAAAGGAATTGTTAATAAATAACTTTATTGTTAAAGTTATTTAGCCTTTAGTTCCATTTTTAGCCTTTAGTTATTTATTGTTATTGTTAATAAATAACTTTATTGTTAAAGTTATTTAGCCTTTAGTTCCATTTTTAGCCTTTAGTTATTTATTGTTAATAAATAACTTTATTGTTAAAGTTATTTAGCCTTTAATTCCATTCTTCAAGATACTGATTTTAAGATAGTGGTTGTTATTTATATTACTTTGGTTTATACCTAATTTAGCGGTTAAAAACCTGGTGTCTCACAATTGAACAATGTTCATCAATAATAAGCCAAAAATGTTCACCATTAAGTAAAATTAAGATCGTCATATTTACGTAAATAGAAGTAAAATAAGTCTTGAAAAGCAATTTTAAGAATTAGTTTATAAGCTTCAAGAGGGAAAAGACTCCATTTTTTAAAAAGTGAATAAGTTCAATTTTGTATCTTTCATAGTGAATATAGCCCCTGGCATATAATTGTATCTCATTACATATTTGTTAAATTAGTAGATCAATGATTGATAGATAGATAGATAGATAGATAGATAAATTTCAAATCTGGATGATCTAAAGGATGCACTTAAAATCAGCATTAATAGATTTTGCTAATAGGATCAAGTTAATTGACTAATGTGGGCTTGAATTTTACTTGTGAGTTTTCTCTAATGAGAGGCATGTTATGTTCCTTTTTTAGTAGAAGTGGTGGATATCTGTTAAGTTTCAATTCCTATTCCAAATCCAGTGAAAATAATCTTACATCTTTGTGCAAGTGAAGGATTCAGTTTATAGCCTTCAGACATCGTGCAGGTAAACAATTGTTTACCTGGGAGACAAATATTTGTCATATTATCATACAAAAGTTGGATTGCAAACTGTAATGAATTATTTAAAAAGAAAACCTCGAGGTATAAGAACATATGGTGAGAAAAGTCTTTGAGAATGAGGAAAATTTATGGGAAAAGCCCTGAGTAGAGTTCAGAAGACTTTATGGAAGTTAAATGGTTGAATTAATGGAAGAGAACTGGGTAGAGTGTTTCAAAGAATACGTGCTTGGGCAAACAAAGCAAAGGTGAGCATGGCACCTCTTGAGGACCAGAAAGCCAGCCAGTGGGCTGAGGAAGAGAGCAAGGGAGAGGTGATGTTAAAGACTAGAGACTAGATAAGAGGCATTTAAGTAAGTTTAGTTATTTTTACTTTAAGGCAATGAGAGACCTTTGAAGAGTTTTAAAAAGGAGTGACATGATCAGGTTTGCATTTTAATTCATTATTCAGACCCATTCCAAAGAATAAATTGGAGGAGCCAATAATAGGTATGTAGAAACAAATTAGAACCTATTTACATTTGTCTAGGAGAGAGAAAAGATGGAAATTTAGACTCATATGCTGGCCATGCAGATGAGGATACTTGCATAGATTGGTGAGATATGTATTAGTTACATCACTAGGGGTTGAAGAAAGACTGTTTATGAAAAGTGAAGGAGAGGGATGTGTCAAGGAAGACTCCTAGGATTCCAATCTACACAACAGCATGGAGAGAGCTTCCATCCAGTGAGACAGGAGACTGGGCGGGGGACAAGTGTGAGGTGAGAAAACTGATTTGAGTTTTAGACTTTTGGGGGTTGAGCTGACTATGAGATAAACTAGTGGAGATGTCAGTAGATCACTGAATATGTGGTCTTGGAGCCCAAAGGAGAGTCTGGCTGGACATACTGGCACATCAACAATATTTGAAACCATGGGCATGGATGAGTTAATCCAAGGAGAGGATAAAGGGTAAGATGAAAATGGTCAGAGAACTGACCTAGTTCAGTCTTAAAAAATTACGGCATTTAAAGATCACGTGTCAGTCCAGACATGAATATAAATGTGTAAATGTGTTACTTAACATGTTTATAACGGTATGGATGGAGAATACGTTAAGTGGGAGTTTACATGGGAGAGTTTGAGAGATCATTTGGGGTCAAAATGTGGTGAGCCTGGAGAGCTAGGCTGAGTTCAGATTTCATTCTGGGCAAGGTGAAGAGCCATGAATGAACTTTGAAGGGAAACTGGTTAAAGGATCAAATCTGAATTTTAAGCAAATTATTCTGGCGACAATATGCAAGATAGGGTAACAGCTGGGGAGGTTGGAGACACTGGAACATCAGTTAAGAAGCTATTATAATCCCATAGTGGCTGTGGAAATGGGAAACAGAGGATCTGAGAAATATATAGTGGCATAATTAACATTATTCAAAGTAGGCTCCAAAACCTAGATGACTGGAAAAATAGTGGGTGCCATTAAACAAGACTGGGAACATGCAATCAGAAGTAGACTTTAGAGATACAAGGAAAAATGTATCAGCTTAATTTTGGATATATTAAATTTGATGTACTAACCTGTTCAGCAGCTTGCTGGAAGGACACATGCAGAGATCATGAGAGAAGGTGAGGCTATCCTGTAAATTTAAGATGCATTCAAGTTTTTCATTGATGCCATGAGTTTGGATAAAAACTATCAGACAGCAAAGTTTCCTGGGTGTGGGACAGGAAGAGGAAGCAGATTCTAAAAGTTAATTTCCTAAGAAAGTCAGAGAATTAGACCTGAGGGAATGCTTATCTTTAACACCCAGAAAGTAGAGAGTTTCAAGGAGTCAGTAATCAACCACACCAAATGCTATGGATGGTGGAGGAGAGTATGAGCTTATTATATAGGCTGCTGAATATTGTGATTGGAAGTTGCTGGTAACCTCTGAATAGTATGTTTCAAAGAATAACCTCTGAATCACCAGTTTCAAAATGGCAGAGGCCAGTTACAATGGGCTTAAGAGGGAAATTGGGAAAAATAGGAAGAAATTTATCTGCATTCCCATTATCCGTATTTTATAATTTTATTATTTTTCTGGCTCCCATGACCATTTAATAAAAATTCATTGTTTTAAACTATTTATGAATTTTTACATAGATGCAGTCAGGATTTTCCACATAGCTTAAATTTTCATCACATAAGTCTTAGTTCAGTGCTAAAGTCTTTTATTCAGTATAACTATACGAGTAAGCTGGCCTTAGGTTATTTTATTTTGTGTTTTCCGGAGAATAAGAAAAGGCTTTTCAATCAAACTAGTCTATTATCTTCTGCATGATGATGTGATCTCCCCCTAGTCTATCAAGAGTTTATTAAAATACTGGCATGAAAATAGTGATATTATATATTTAAATGATTTTTCTATTTCAGTGACTGTTTTTAAATCCAAGTATAAAGTACAAAATTCCTCTGTGCTTTCTGCTCCCAATTAGATACAGTCTTCTGGTCGAATTCTACAAATTGCCAAAACCCTGTTGGAAGATGCTGGCAGATACACATGTGTAGCTACCAATGCAGCTGGAGAAACACAACAGCACATTCAACTGCAAGTTCATGGTAATATAATTTCTACATCTTAACAAAAGCATGTTTGTATCACTCTTTTAAAAACATGGTGGGCTCATTTTTATTGAATTACAGTATAAAAGAAATTAGTGTTTATTAGTCTGTGTGAAGAAAACCCTAGTGTTTTTTTTCCATTATTGTAATTATTGCTCATGTTAAGATCTTCAGTTTTCAGGTTGTAAACCAGGACGTACTGGAACTCATAATTAAATACACCATCCCTGTGTTTTAAGTTATCTGTATTCTGTTAACTTACAGCGGTCTACAGATAACTATTGTTGAAAAGACAGAAGTTGGCACCATTTTTTTATTCTTGTCTGTAATTTTCTTGCCTGCTATAAGAAGGATTTTGTAGAAGCCATCTTTGGCTCAGGATCTTCTCCAATGTGCTTTAATAAGAAGTCTTGGTGGATATGGAGCACCTCATTAATATCATAGCTTCACACTAAACTTGAAAGACTACATAATCTTGAATATGTGACTTTAGATCTCTAGAGGCTCATCGGAAAAGGCCAATAATTAGAGGCCTGGACTTTCCTAATTTAGCCAGAATATTTGCAGAAAGCTGTTCAAGATTTTCACGTACAAATTATTCATTTTCTCTAATTCACGATTTCTTGTTCCATCTTTTCTTATCCATTCATTCATATATTCACTTCACATTTACCAAACAATTAAACCTAGAATAATGCCCTAGTACCTAGCTTAATTCCAGGTATATAGTAGGCAGTCAAAAATATTTAACAAACTAAAGAGTAAACAGCAGGTAAATGAAAAATCTTTAATTAGATATTAGATTCTTCTAACTTGCTTCTTTGCACATTTTCTTCTATTTGAATCAACCAGTTAAAAAGAATCAAATCATCAGTTTCCTAAATGTTTCCAATAAACCAATCTATTCTTTTCCCAGTCCCTGAAATATGAACACCTAACTTTGTGACATCTACATACATAAACCATGTGGGCCTTTATTCTTTCACCGAATCATTGGTTGGGAGACCAATATCTGAATGTAACCATGTTGGAGTTGGCTAACCATGCTAGTGTGGTTAGGGGACAGGCTGACCCTGCTCTACTGTAAGTTGCCTTGCATTTGCCTCGTTCCCCATAAGGCTGTTGTCTCTTCCTAGTACTCTTGTACAGCTGTCTCCAGCATCTACTCAGACTTACATTTCCTTCTAAGAGTATGCTGGGGGGCATCTCTCTTCTTTCTTATTTCTCTACCCTGAGGATCCTTTTGTTCTTCTGCAAGCTGTTTATCTACCCTCTCCCATCAAGTTTAGTTCTTATCTGGTCTCTGTTACTGACTAAGAGGAAACAGTTAAGTGAGATACAATGGCATGATGAAACCATCTTAGGCACTTGGGAGTCAGGCCAACTTTGGTTTAAACTCTATGCTAAACATGATGTGTGTTACCTTGATTAAACTACTTAATTTCCATTAGTATCTAACTTCTGTAATGATTTTGAGGTTTAGAGATGATAGGTGTAAAACATCTCCCACTTCATAAACACTAAATAAATGGTAGCAGCTAACTTTGCTAACTTCTACTTTCTGAGGTGTTTTAAAAAAGAAGGATGTTCTGTTCTCTAGGCTGTTTTAAAATACTTAAATGAATGCTCCATAACAGCAGGCCCCAACCTTTTTTGGCACCAGAGACCAGTTTATTGGAAGACAGTTTCCCCACAGACTAAGGAGAGGGATGGTTTGAGGATTATTCAAGTGCTTTACGTTTATTGGGTACTTTATTTCTATTATTATTACATTGTAAAATATAATGATGTAATTATACAACTCACCATAATGTGGAATCAATGGGAGCCCTGAGCTTGTTTTTTGGAACCTAGACAGTCCCATCTGGGGTAATGGGAGACAGTGATAGATCATCAGGCATTAGATTCTCATAGCGAGTGCACAATCTAGGTCCTTGGCACGGATAGTTCACAGTAGGATTCATACTCCTGTGAGAATCTAGTGCTGCTGCTGATCTGACAGGAGGCAGAGCTCAGGTGGTAATGCTTGCTCTCCTGCCACTCATCTCCTGCTGTATGGCCCAGTTCCTAATAGGCCGTCGACTGGTATCAGTCTGTGGTCCAGGGATGGGGATCCCTGCTGTATAATAAAGGACAGAGTGTATGTCTCCAGTCCTGGAAGAATCTGCCTGGAACAGATGCTCTAAAATTTCAGTATTCATAAAAGACATGTGAGTTGCCAATTAAAAATACAGCTTCCTGGGCCAGTCCCAGATCTCCTGAAACAGAACCTCTAATGTAGGTGGTCTATGAGCCAATATTTGGAAAAACATTGGCCCAGACACTAAAGACTGGCCAAAAGACTTGCCAATGTAGTCAAGACTGACTGAATACCAGAGTCTGTGAGAGAAATCAAGTAACCCATCAAATAAAGAGGAACAACAGAAGAGAAAAAGCATAATTGATGCCTAAGAAGGCACAAGTCTGTTAACCTGAATATTTTAACAAAATGTTGGTTGACAGGAGATGTAATTAGGGTGCACATCTACATGGAAAATCATCAAAGAGAAGGGGGTAGGCTGGTAAACATATGAGTTAATGTGAAAAGAAAGAGAAGTAGAAGATTAGTCATTGTAAGAGCTTATTAAAAATTGCTGAATCAGAGGGAGAATATAAAACTGTCTTCCTGATGCAAATCACAGGATACAGGTAAGTTATAGTAGTAGCTGAAAACATTTCAACTAATATGATCTTGACTTGCGCATATAACAGTTCATCCCCCTTAGAGAGAATAAATGATGAAGTGCACTTCTAATCTGATACTAATCATAATCAGCCTGGAAAAAGCAGTTGGCTGAGTGTGTGTGATGGTAATCTACACAGAAAGCTGGCATTTCACCTGGCACTCCTGACAGCAACATCACATTGGACACATAAGGCTCCAAACCTGACTCTGTCCTCTTCAGTACTTGTATTAATAACTTTACTGATAATTGGAGATGTTTAAAAAATCTAGGAAGATCTAAGAGACAGGTCGATGATAGACTTCAAAAAGACCTCTGGTTAAAATGACAAGTTAATATAATGTGGACAACTGTATAAGAATAGGATGTGAAAAGCGTGGCTTAAAGGATACCATACATTGAAATACTTGAGTGTTTGAATTTGGATTGTTCCAATTACTGTATATATGAGAATTTAGTTTCATAAAAAAGTTAATCAAACTTAGCAGTCAATAGCAGAAGTTACAGTCTGAGAAACAAAAGAGGAACTAGTCCTATTAATACTCCTGTTCTTTGAATGCTTCCAAAGTATTGCCTACAATTCTTATTTGATATATTTAAAAAGAGGCATTGCAAAACCTATAGGGCAGCAATCCTTATGTAATTAGGTTCAGTTATTAATTTGTCAGCCAAACCTATAGTTACTTTTGAAGTCAGGGTTTTTTGTTTTTAGAGACAAAGTCTCACTCTGTAACCCAAGTTGGAGTGCAGTGGCACGATCATGGCTCGTTACAGCCTGGATCTCCCTGGGCTCAGGTGATCTTTCCACCTCAGCCTCCCTAGTAACTAGGACCACAAGCACATGCCACCATGCCTGGCTAACTTTTATAGTTTTTGTAGAGATGAGATTTCATCATGTTGCCCAGGCTGGTCTTGAACTCCTGGGCTCAAGACATCTTCCCACCCCAGCCTCCCAAAGTGTTGGGATTACAGGTGTGAGCCACGATGCCCGGCCCAGTTTTGTTTTGTTTTTTTAATCCCAGTCTTTATTGATGAATACCACATTCAGCAAATGTGCATTTACTACAGTTGTCATCCAAAAATGTCTAATTTTTAAAAAATTCAGTGTTCCAATTGTTTAGTGTTTTCCTTTCTTATGAAAATAGTTTAGATACTGCCATTCTTCTCAACCATAGCAAAAGTTGTTTCTAAAAGCTATAGTAAGGGTGCCTGTTCTCCTGAATGAGGAGACCAAGTCATGATCAAGAGAAGAGAAACGTTCTCATGGAGTTTTCCAGGGTGAGGAGGTTCTGTCTTTTATAAAGGGCAAGAGCCCTCAGTAGGTGGTCTTTTTGATCATCAAAGTTTAATAATTCTGGAAGTTTTTATTCCCTAGACCAAACTATAAAATTATATCTAAACCTCAAATATTTGCCAAGTGAAACAGATGTTTCCACAAACAAATGATTATTTGGAGTCTAATAGCCCAAGCATTCATTTTCTCTGCACACAATTATTTCCCAGGAAAAAACATCAACCAAGGTGAAGCACCCAGAAAAAGCACAATATTGTGGCTTCAAGGTTAGTTTTCTACATTGCCAATTAGTAACTGCAGGATGAAGAGTTACCTTCCTCATCTGTAAAGTGAGAAGGATAGTGAGAGTACACCACAGTTATGGAGGTTGAGTGAGGATTAAATGAAACACTACATGTGAAAATCTTAGCCTGGTGCCTTGCTCCTACTCAGCATCTGTAAATGGCAGCATAAAGTCTCTCTGGCAAAACACATATTTGACTTCTGGCCCTTCTCACTGCACCATTTTGACAAATATCTCTAAAGTCCTCCTGCCTTTGCTCTTGGCCAGGAACTCTCTTGGGTCTGTATTAGTTGTCTGGTAAAAACATTAGTAGAGCACCCCTTACTTTTATTTTATTTTTCAAAAAGTATTTGCTTGGCTAACATCTGCTCACACCCACTCAAAAATGGTTCCTCTATCATTTCTGTGTTTTGTTTAATAGCTCAATTGTGGCCTAAAGGAGAATCGGGAATGTTGTAGGGAACGTTTTCTTTTTTCATGGATAACTTCAGTTCAGGACTCTATGATTTTCTTGGTCTAGGTTAATTTATTCAGTAGATAGAGAATATTAACTCACCAAAATTACATTTAGATCACTTTTGTACTACCTGAAATTTAACCAGGATTTGAAGGGCTATTCATGACCTGCATAATTAAATAATAGGCAAAATCTCGCAGACAATGTGTCAAGAAGAAGGTATTGTGGTTTTGGCATGATATGTACATGCAGCTTTTGGGAAAAGAAAGAAAACCCAGCAAACTGAATGGAATTCAACCTTCCTGGAGAATGCAGACATCTTATTATTAAAATAAGATCATAAGATATTGTTACTTTATTGCTGCTCTATCTAGAGCAATGATCTCCTAAGTTTCAACACTATGCATTTCAATGCTAGAAGGGAGCAATGGAATTTATATTCGTATTTACTTTTTACCTCAAAATGAAAAAGAAATTGGGCTTTTAAAATATTTTTGTATGGACTTACATTAGAACATCTCTGGTGTTTGAGGCACTGAACCATCACATGCTTTGTAGGCAGGATTATAATTGTTTGGCAAACAATCCCCTCAAGATTCAGTGGGTTCTGGTCTACTTCTTTGTCAATACCATGTGCTAGTAACATACTCAAAGAGCTTTTCTCTACAAGGCCCTTAGTCATTAGCTTTCCTCTTTTAGTTACTAAATTATGTTTTGGCATTTCTAAAGCATTTGTTTGTTTGTTTGTTTGAAGACAGAAACTCACACTGTCACCCAGGCTGGCATGTGCAATGGTGTGATCTCAGCTCACTGCAACCTCCTATGGCTAGCTGGCTAGCCATATGCAGAAAGCTGAAACTGGGTCACTTCCTTATACCTTATACAAAAATTAACTCAACATGAATAAAATATTTAAACATAAGACCTAAAACCATAAAAACCCTAGAAGAAAACCTAGGCAATACCATTCAGGACATAGGCACAGACAAAGACTCCATGACTAAAACACCAAATGCAATGGCAACAAAAGCCAAAATTGACAAATAGGATCTAATTAAACTAAAGAGCTTCTGCACAGCAAAGGAAACTATCATCAGAGTGAACAGGCAACCTACAGAATGGGAGAAAAATTTTGCAGTCTACTCATCTAAGAGCTAATATCCAGAATCTACAAAGAACTTAAACAAATTTACAGGAATAAAAAAACCAAACAACTCCATCAAAAAGTGGGCAAAGGATATGAACAGACACTTCTCAAAAGAAGACATTTATGCACCCAACAAACATGTGAAAAAAAGCTCATCACCACTGGTCATTAGAGAAATGCAAATCAAAACCACAATGAGATACCATCTCACACCAGTTAGAATAGCGATCATTAAAAAGTCAGGAGACAACAAATGCTGGAGAGGATGTGGAGAAATAGGAACGCTTTTACACTGTTGGTGGGAGTGTAAATTAGTTCAATCATTGTGGAAGACAGTGTGGCAATTTCTCAAGGATCTAGAACCAGAAATGTAATTTGACCCAGCAATCCCATTACTGGATATATACCCAAAGAATTATAAATCGTTCTATTATAAAGACACATGCACATGTATGTTTATTGCAGCACTGTTCACAACAGCAAAGACTTGGAACCAATTCAAATGCCCATCAATGATAGACTGGATAAAGAAAATGTGCCACATATACACCATGGAATACTATGTAGCCCTAAAAAAGATGAGTTCACGTCCTTTGCTGGGACATGGATGAAGCTGGAAACCATCATTATCAGCAAACTAACACAAGAACAGAAAACCAAACACTGCATGTTCTAACTCATAAGTGGGGGTTGAACATTAAGAACACATGGACACAATGAGGGGAACATCACACACCAGGGACTGTAAGGGGCTGGGGGGCAGGGGGAGGGATAGCATTAGGAGAAATATCTTATGGGGTGATGGATGCAGTCAACCATCATGGCACGTGTATACCTATACAACAAACCTGCATGTTCTGCACATGTACCCCAGAACTTAAAGTACAATTAAAAAATTCTGAGCTTGTTATTCACAAAGAGACCACAGATATAATTCTCATACTAGAAAATTCACCCTTTTAGAGTGTATAATTCAGTCAATTTTAGTAGTTTGTATCTTTCTAAAATTTTTTTTAAATCTAGGTTATCTAATTTGTTGGCATGTAATTGTTTATAATCTTCTTCTATAGTTTTGTTTAAATTTCTGTAAGATTGCTCGTAATGACCCTGCTTTCATTTCTGATTGTAGTGACTTACTATAATTTTCCTGTATTATAATTAGAATCTTAATTTACTACAGTTTTCCTGAGTACTATAATTAGAATCTTAATAATATTTAATAGTATTTGGATTAATATCAATTTAATTTCCATTAAAATTTATATTTCAATAGTATACAAAAATTTTTTCCTAATTAGCTCTCTCTCCCCTCTTTTGTGCTATTATTATGCAAATTACATTTTTTAAAGTGTCCATTGACACAATTATTGCTTTATACTATCATCTTTTAAATCAATAGGAGAGAAAATGAGTTCTGAGCAAAATATACAGTTTTTACTTCTTACATATTTACTTATTTAGTTACCTCTACCAGTGGACTTTATTCTTTTGTGTGTATTAGAGTTACTGTTTCATTTCAACCTAAAGAACTCCTTTTAGTATTTATCATAGAGCAGGGGTCTTGTTCTTCTAGAAATATCTTAATTTCGTCTTTAATTTTAAAAGACAGATTTTCTGGATATGAAATTCTTGGTTGACAGTCATTTTCTTTCAGCACTTTGACTTTCTCATCTTACTACCTTCTGGCCTTTGTGTTTTTCGATGAGAAATTGGATGTTGGTTGTATTGAGGATCTCTGTACATAAGTCACTCCTCTCTTAATACTTTCAAGATTCTTTCTTAGTTGTTGGTTTTAAACAGTTTGGTTGTGGTGTCTTGGTGGGGATTTCTTTGAGTTTATCTAAGAGTTTTTTTTTTTAAGCTTCTTACATATATAGATTGATGTTTTTTCTTCAAATTTGGGAACATTTCAGTTACTCCTTTTTAAGGCATTCTGTCTGTACCTTTCTCTTTTCCCCCTCCTCTGGTACCCCCATTATGTTTGTTGGTGTTTCTACAAGTCTTAGAGGCTCTATTCACTTTTCTTTATTCCTTTTTCTTTTTATTCTAAAATTGGATTATCATCTCTATTGACCAGTCTTCAAATTTGTTGATTTTTACCTTCTTCCAGCCTAAATATGCTGTTGAGTCTTTGTTGCTCTTTTGAATTCTAGAATTTTTATTTGGGTTTTAAAAGTAATTTCTGTCTCTTGATTAATACTCTATAGTTAGTAATAATTCAGCTATTTTTCTTTGGTTCTTTATGCATGGTTTCCATAATTCTTGAAACATTCAGTCATCCCTCAATATCCACATGGAATTGACTCTAGGACCTCACATGCATACCAAAATTTGTTGATGCTCAAGTTCCTTACATAAAATTATATAGTATTTGTTACAACAAAAACAAAAATAAATAAATGGGACTAATTAAAAACCTTCTGCATAGCAAAATTAATAATCAGCAGAGTTAACAGACAACCCACAGAGCAGGAGAAAGCATTAGCAGACTATGCATCTGGCAAAGGACCAATATCCAGAATTTACAAGGAACTCAAACAGATCAGCAAGAAAAAAGAAATAATCCCATCAAAAAGCTGGCAAAGGATATGAATAGACAATTATCAAAGATATACAAGCAGCCAACAAATATGTGAATAAAAGCTTGACATCACTCATCATCAGGGAAATGTAAATTGAAACCACAATAAACTACCACCTTACTCCTACAAGAATGGCTGATATGGTTTGGCTGTGACCCTACCCAAATCTCATCTTGAATCTTTATATATGTCATGGGAAGGACCCAATGGGAGGTAATTGAATCATGGGGTGGTTACCTCCATGCTGATCTCATGAGATCTGCGTGGTCTTACAAGGGGCTTTTCCCCACCTTTGTTCTGCACTATTCCTTGCTACCACCATGTGAAGAAGGATGTGTTTGCTTCCCCTTCAGAATGATTATGAGTTTTCTGAGACCTCCAAGGCATGCTGAACTGTGAGTCAATTAAACCTCTTTCCTTTATAAATTACCTAGTCTTGGATATGTCTTTATTAGCAGCATGAGAAGGAACTAATGGCCATAATTAAAAAGAAAAAAAAAAAGATGTTGGTGTGCATGTGGTGAAAGGGAATACTTTTGCACTGCTGGTGGGAATGTAAATTAGTACAACCACTATGGAGAACAGTATGGAGATTACTTCAAGTACCAAAAATAGAACTGCCATTTGAACCAGCAATCTCACTACTGGGTATCTACCTAAAGGAAAAGCAGTCATTATATGAAAAAGACACATGCACATGCATGTTTACAGCAGCACAGTTTGCATTTGCAAAGATACGGAACCAAGCTAAGTGCCCATCAACCAATGAGTGGATACAGAAAATGTGGTGTGTGTATGTATGTGTGTGTGTGTGTGTGTGTGTGTGTATATATATATATACACACATATATATATATACACACACACATATACATATACATATATATGTATATGTGTGTGTGTATATACATATATATGTATATGTGTGTGTATATACATATATGCATATATATGTATATATATGTGTGTGTATATATATATACACAAATATGTGTGTGTGTGTGTGTGTGTGTGTGTGTGTATATATATATATATGTCTCATGGAATACTACTCAGCCATAAAAAGGAATAAAATAATGTCTTTTGCAGCAACTTGGTTGGAGCTGGAGGCCATTATTCTAAGTGAAGTAACTCAGGAATGGAAAACCAAATCTTGTATGTTCTCACTTATAAGTGGGAGCTAAGTCATGAGGATGCAAAGGCAGAAGAATGATATAATGGACTTTGGGGATTCATGGGGGAAGTACGACAGGGGGATGAGGGATAAAAGATAACATATCCGGTACAGCATACACTCTTCGAGTGATGGGTATACTAAAATCTCAGAAATCACCGCTAAAGAACTTATCCATGTAATCAAAAGCCACCTGTACTCCAAAACTATGAGATAAACATTAAATTATATAATATTTGTATGTAGCACATCCTCTTGTATAGTTTAATATCTCTAGATAACTTAATTCTCAATACAATGTGAATGCTATGTAATTAGTAGTTTATTATGTTTATTTGTATTAATTTTTATTGTTGTATTATTCTTTTTTATTTTAAAAAATTTCTAATCTGTGGTTGATTGACACTGCAGATAGAGAGGGCCAGTTGTATGTGAAATAGCTGATTTAAAGTTTTTGTCTAGTAAATCCAATATCTAGGTTTCTTGATGGACAGTTTCTGTTCTGCTTCTTTTTCTGTGTATGAGCCATGCTATCTTGTTTCTTAGAATATGTGATTTTTTTTGTTGAAAAAGTAGATATTTTAAATAATATAATGTGGCAACTCCAGAAATCATATCTTTCTCTCCTCATGGTTTTTATTGTCATCGTTTTTGTTGCTGGTTTTCATTGTTGTACCTTGATTCATTACTAAGTAGGTGGAATACTGGCATTCTCCCAAATGTTCATATCCTTATCCTTGAACTTATTAATATGTTAGGTTACATCGTAAAGGGCAATTAAGGTTGTTAATCACTTGACCTTAAAATAGGAAAATAATCCCTAATTATCTGGATGAACCCAATGTAATCATAAGGAAATGTGGAAAAGGGAAGCAGAATATCAGAGTGACATAATGTGAGAAGAATGCTCCACATATCCTCATATGCCCTGCCCATTGCTGGCTTTGAAGATGGAGGAAATGGCCTCTAGAAGTTGGAAAAGGCAAGGAAACAGATTCTCCTCTAGACCCTCCAGAAGGGAGTTCAGCTCTGCTGATACCTTAATATTAACCCAGTCAGGCCATGTTGGACTTCTGACCTATAAAACTATAAGATAAATTTGTATTGTTTAAGCTACCAAGTTTGAGATAATTTGTTATAGAAGTACAAGGAAACTAACTTTTCTGTATATGTTTGATGAAGTCTGTTTTTACAGACGTTAAAATCCCCCTGAGGAAAAGGTTTGAGCTGACAGAACCTTGAGTCTGGTTAAATAAAGACAAATCATGCAAATAGGGATTTTCAAGGAAAGGCCAGACAGGTCAAATAATGACAGTTCTCTCAGAATGATACTTTCGGGTAGCTCAAAACCTGTTGCACTTCCTTCAGTATCTGGTAGGCTGCTTTTTTCACTGTGACCATTGGACTCTTTGTTTTCAAGTTTGACTGAGCTGGAGAGAGGATGACAGGGCTAGGTCAGTTAAAATGCCACAAAACTCACTGTTCTTAATGAAGTTTAGCTATTTATTTTTAATAAATACTTTTTGGATTTTTGCAAGTCTTTGGTTAATTTCCCAACTTCTGAGAAGGTTGATTTTGATGATGTTTTCCATGTTTTTCTTTCTTTAATGAAGGAGTAGATTTTTTGGTCCTTAGTCTGGCATTGTTGCTGACATCCGATCTTTCTTTTTTTAAATTCTCTAGTGAAGTGAGAAATCACCAACCCATTCCATAGCTCTTGTATTTCTTATTCCCATCATAGTGTTTTATTGCAGCAGCTATGTAGTCTGTCAAATTCTTCAGTGAGCACTTCAGTCCAGAAGGCTTCAAGTATTTAAAAAGCTATTTTGAAAGAATGTGCCATGGACTGATTATTTTTCCTTTTTTCTTTTCCAGTTGGAAAAGTTAGATAGCCATATTTAGAGATTTTATGTCCATAAATATTGTGTTGATAATCAGAATTCAGTGCAGAAAACAGAAACATTCTAGGCATTTCAAACAGTTAGGGTTACTACATGGAATTAAATGAATACAAAAGGAATTTTAAGAGTAGAGGATGGTTCTAGGGTGAGTCTTTGGGAACAACTCCCAGAACAAAAGAGATCTGACCCAAAGGACATCTACTTTTGAAAACAGACTTTATTTTAGACTTATTAAAAAACAACTTTGAGTTTTATTATCTTCTTTGATTTTGTTTGTTTTCTGCTTTTATTTCTATTACTTATTTCTAGTCTCTTTTGGTTTATTGTATTGGTCTTCTTCTAAATTCTGGGTTGAGTGCTTAGGACTTTGTTTTCATTATTTCTTAGTTTTAAAATATGCTAATTTGGCTTTAGTGACATCCTATAGGTTTTAATATTAATCAGTTTCATTTTATGTTTTTCTAAACTTATGCTCTTATCTTGATTTTATCTTTAATGAGATTTTTTCCCATGTAGATATAGCTTTATAATTTTGTTGCTTATTTATATTTTATAGTTTTATTAAATTGTGAATATAAAATACTTTAATTGGTATTTTGTGGGCTAATATTTCATTTTGAAAATTATCCATTGTCATTTGAAAAACATATATATTCTTTGATAACTACAAATCCCCAAACACACACATACATATATGCATACACAATCTGGATGGGTACTTTTATTTTTCATATTCTTTCTATTGCATTTTTTGTTTCACTACATGCCAAGTTCTGAGGAGGACATATTAAAATACACCACTTTTAGAGTTTTCAAATTTTCCTTGCTTCTTAACAATTTTTGCTTTGTTGGTCAATGCATAAAGTACTGTTATTATATAATATTATTCATCAATTGTAGCATGTTACTACAAATCATGTTGCTTTGTCACGTTCAATAATTTTTGCTTTGTATAGTTGTCAGAAATTGATCTCAAATTGTTGTATATCTTCATCCAGCTCCTTATTGTAATATTTTTTGTGGGTTTTGTGCTCCTTATCCACTTAGATTTTTTAATTAAAAAAATCATTGTAACCCATTGTATTCGTCCATTTTCATGCTGCCCTGATAAAGACATACCTGAGACCAGGTAATTTACAAGAGAAAGGGGTTTAATGGACTCACATTTCCAGATAGCTGGGGAGGCCTTGATCATGGAGGACGGCAAAAGACACGTCTCACATGGGGGCAGACAAGAGAATGAGAGCCACGCCAGTCTCATGGTTCTAAATCATCAGATCTCATGAGACTTATTCACTAGCACAAGTACAGTATGGGGGAAACTGCCTGCATGATTCAGTTATCTACCACTGGGTCTCTCCCACAACATGAGGGAATTATGGGAATTACAATTAAAGATGAGATTTGGGTGGGGACATGGCCAAACCATATCATCCATGTAAGTATTAAAGTGTCAAAAAGTCACTATTTTAAATGTTAAAACTGTCTATTAAACAATGAAATGAACTCATTCATCTTTATATATTTAATTTTATTTCTGCCATTTTACTTAATTCTACTATTTTTTCTTGTTTTCTGTCCTTCTTTCCCCCTTTCCTGTTTTTGGTAGATTAATGGATTGATGGATTTATTGATTGTATGTGGGTTGAGGGTCTCTAGTGCATTGAATTAGTTAAATTTAGCAAATCCTTAAAATGTGTGTTTTTCTATCAACTTCAGATACTAATTTACAGTATCTTCTTCAAACAAGACACAATCTTTAGTTCACTTGTAATTTTGTAAACCCTGGTATGCCTCTCACACTTCTTGAGATACTGTTGAAAACATGGCATTAATGTTCCAAGTTATTTCTTTTACATTATGCTTCTCAGACTTTATGAATTCCTACTTTCCAAGTACGTTAAATAACAACAGATCAGCATTATCAGTAATTATTTAAAGTTGAAAATGTACTTTTCTGTTTTATTTTGTGATTAACTTAAGTATAAATTTTATATCAAAAGAAAAATCCTGCCAAGACACATGCAAAAATTATTCTAATTTTTCTGAAATAGTTTAAGACAGTCCAAAGATACTATCCAAATTACTGTCCAAAGATTAAGTAAGATATTTTAAGATGTTGATTTCTTCTTCACTGGAAGAGTTCAAATTTAGTAGATTAATTACTTCTTGGCAAAGATAGTTACTCACCAAACCAATCAGATTAAGTACTATAAAAAATGTTTCTTTAACTTTTCTTTAATTCTAAAGATTTTCCTATCTGGACACAGAGAAATGTGTGATCCAGAAAACTTAAGATTTTTTTTAATCCTGTTCTTCAATCTATTTAATAGAATACTTTTATTCCAAATAGATCAGTATGTATATGTGAAAAAAAATAAGAAAGGAAGAAAAATTATAATTTGAATTGAGCAAACAATTTCAGCTTAAAAATACTATTAATAAGAAATAATTATCTGTTTGGGCCTCTTACAGAACCACCTAGTCTGGAAGACTCAGGGAAGATGCTGAATGAGACTGTGGTGGTGAGCAACCCTGTACAGCTGGAGTGCAAGGCAGCTGGAAATCCTGTGCCTGGTATGTTTACTTTTGGACTCTATAACTTAATATTTTAAGATTTCTGAGAGTAACTGCAACTGCTTTTGTGCATAATATACTAATTACTATTAAAGAACAGGTTATAGAATATATTTCATGAGTGAAACATTGATAAGAATATTAGGTAGATAACATTTTTGAATTTTTATTGCTTTTAACTGCATGAAACAATGTATTTAAACAATGTAGAAATATGTGAATACCTTAATCATTTTATTGTCAATATTGTGGCCACAAGACCCACGTGGTGGTTTACATCCATTTATGCTGAAAGTTTTTTTAACTTAAAAGTATCTTAATGAAACTAGATCAAATCGTCATTCTGATGAGACTACCACTTTATTTTGTATATTCCCGTCACTGGTAGATTATTCATATGAATCAATAACAACATACATTTTTTGAGGCTAATAGTGTGTATCGTGTTTGGTTTGATTAGACATATAGCCAAAATTCTATAGATGAGAAGAAACATACAACAAAAAAATAGATAGGTTGAAAGTTTGCTATTAAATAATATTGATATATTAAAGATAGTAAAGAATATCTTTCCTCTAAATTCATTTCAAGATTCTCCGACTTGGCTCTTGGTATTTTTCTTAGAATTACTTTCTCTTAAAAATCAAAGCTAAAGAGATAATTACTTAATCAGATTAAATTCAAATGATAAGTATGAGAATAAAGGAGTTGTGACTTAGCTAAGATCCGATTTAGTAAATATAATTTAAAAAATGTTTACATAGACCATCTTCTCCCCTTCTTCTTTCAGTTATTACATGGTACAAAGATAATCGCCTACTCTCAGGTTCCACCAGCATGACTTTCTTGAACAGAGGACAGATCATTGATATCGAAAGTGCCCAAATCTCAGATGCTGGCATGTATAAATGTGTGGCCATCAACTCAGCGGGAGCTACAGAATTATTTTACAGTCTGCAAGTTCACGGTTAGTGCTACTTCACCTAGATTCATTCTGGGGTAAAGAAGCATTTAAAATGATTAAGTGCTTCTACAAAATTCTAGCGTAAGCATTTAACAGAGTGTGTTATTGTCATCTTTAGGTAAGGGCACAGTGTTCTAAAACCCATATGTGTGCTTATTCCTGATTCCTATCAAAATGCTCAATTTTCACATGCTGTTGACTAAAGTTTGTTTTCAATGAGTTGTTGAAATAATCAATGATACTGTTAGCTAATGACAAAAAAACCCTGCTTGTAAATGCTTTCTAAAAGAATCATAGGTATTAGTTAATGACATGTTTTTGAGTGATTATCTCTAATAATGCTTTCAAGAGGATTTGGTAATTAACTTATTACAGTGGAAGCAGTGAAGGGGTATACTGCGCATACATGCACACACACACACACACAAGAAATCAAGAAATAAAAATCCACTCTGGCATTAAAAACTGATTTCTTAAACAAATTGGCAAAACCTTTTTCCTCATCTGAAAATAGACAAATTGATACTTGCTCTATTTACCTCACAGGATGGCTATTATTAGATCTTAAATAAGAGATGTGAAAGAACTTGCCAAAAACAAACAAACAAACCCTCCAATAAGAACACAATACTGTAGACATTACATATGGTTTTCATCACTTGAGATCACAAACTCTGTGATATTAACATTTCTTATTTTCTTTTTTTTTTCCAGTACCCCCTTCAATTTCTGGCAGCAATAACATGGTGGCAGTGGTGGTTAATAATCCGGTGAGGTTAGAATGTGAAGCCAGAGGTATTCCTGCCCCAAGTCTGACCTGGTTGAAAGATGGAAGTCCTGTTTCTAGTTTTTCTAATGGAATACAGGTACCTTCATTCATTTCATTGGTGGAATTTACAACCTGATTATTCAGTACAGGAAGTACACAAAGGTAAAACTGTTGAAGAGATTTAGAGAACAAGGATTAACAGATGCTATTTTTTAAATTACACATATGCCACCATAAACACCATGGACGCATAACTGGGATACCTAAACGATTCATTAAAAGCTCACTGTTTCTAAGAGTTCCCTTGCCTTACTTGTAGGTGTTATATTTTGACCATTTATTTTAGATATTTGTTACTTTATACCTGCCCCACTCTATGTTCTGCCACTGCCATAATAGATACTTTACACAAAGAAATGTTAATCAACAAACAGGAATTTTCTGGTAGAATTTAGGTTTAAATGTCTTGAAATAATAATGAATCAGAGACTATACAGAGCATATATACTTTTATAAAAACATCAAATAATACAGTAAGAAAAATTATAATGAAAATATCATGATAAATAAAATTGGAGTCCTAGAAAAATTTTAAATGCATTATATTGAATCAAAATTAAAAATACAGAAATGCACGTATACCTAATTTAAAATTTAATTTTCTCTTGCCTAACAGAAAGCATAGTTCTCTTAACATTCTGCTTCTTCAGGTTTTCTTGAAAATCTAATGTTTTCAAAATTTGGGATCATAGAAGATCCAGAGTTAATGTCAATGATTTAGAAATACAACTGAACCCAGGGGATAAAAGGATAATCAATGTAGCTTATTACTTAATTTGGCTACTATTTTGTTGTTAATTTTAGCTTCTTGCCTATTCACCCAAAGAAAAATTAGAAAGAGAATTAGCTCCTCTTATTCCCACTCATGTTTCTTTCCTGGCATCTTTCTATCTCTTTAGTAGTGAGTATGGATAAAATTTGACTTCAATTTGATGCTGTATGTAAAGACTTGTTTTCAGTGGTTGTTACCAAATTTAATTCTATCCTCTCTTTCTATCTCTTTATAGTGAGTATGGATAGAATTTGACTTTCATTTGATGCTGTATGTAAAGACTTATTTTCAGTGGTCATTACCAAATTTAATTCTAGCCTCTTACATCCTTCCACTGAAAAGATGAAAAGGGTATTATATGATGTTTGCCTAGTTGAAAATATCCAACAGAAAATCTTCCTAAAAGGCAAATGTCAACTTATTAGCCTTAAAAAAAAAAAAAAAGAGAAAAAGTCTGTTATACCTACTATTCTCAGGAACATTTTTGTTATTTAGTGTTCTTATCATTGATAGGTTCTCTCTGGTGGTCGAATCCTAGCACTGACCAGTGCACAAATCAGTGACACAGGAAGGTACACCTGCGTGGCAGTGAATGCTGCTGGGGAAAAACAAAGGGACGTTGACCTCAGAGTATATGGTGAGACATTTTAGTAATTAATTCTGCTCTGATGTAGATGTGTTTGGGTCCTAAAAATCATTGAGAAAGTTAAGGGAAGTTGACAGTAAAGAACAATGAACCTTAGAAATGATATCACAGGATCAATTCAAATCAAATTCTCTTCTGCCTTATATCTGACCTTGGATGATTTTCTTTCTTAAAGTTCTGAGAAAGTAAAATGCACACATCCAGTAAGCAGGGTGTTGGTTTTATAGAGTACTCTGAAAACCATGACTGTGGATAGCAGCTCTGCCCTTTGAAGAGAGAATCTTCTTACTGAAGCAAGTATCTTTTCAAGTAGCTTTCTTCATTCATACTACTCAAAGTCATGATTTTTATTACTTTCTAATCATTTATAATCAGCATATTTTGTGATCAATACTATGTTTGTGAATTAAAGGCTCTATAAGAAGCAAAATGTTCAGCTCAATATAAATTTAGGCAAAATTCAAGTTATTGTCCACCCTCAATGCTGCTCACAATGCTCACAAAAGGGAATGCCTGATCCCATCACAGCAGAAGAGCCCCGGAAAAAAATTGGGGCCTCTTGATCTCCATTTATATATTATGCTCATTAGTTCACATTGCAGTACAACTTTACATTCAGAATTCTTTTAGACTTTTTTCTATGCCTTTATTTGCATTATATTCCTTAGTTCATGGAATAATGAAATTATTTCTTTTATGACTTCTTGAAGAGTTTCTGTTAATGCAGAATGCAGGCCTTCTCCTAAAGTCCTACCTCACTTCCAAATAATTCATTCCTATTTGAAATATATTACCTTTTAAAAAAAATTTACCTCCAGGCAATGTGGACCATGTTGTCTCCTCTTTATAAGTTTGCCAATGCAAACGTAATGATCACAAATAACATATATTGTTATATAGTTTTTTAGTAAAAAGACCTCTTGTTATAATATGGATATCATACATATCCAATGAAAGTAAAAGTTTTAGTTGGCATCGGTACACTCCCAAAGAGTTTTCTATGCTCTTTCTTTTCTGTTGCTACTGCAATCGGCATGAATTCACATCCAGCATTCAGATTTGCTTAGGTTTTTGAGGTCTATAGACCTATAATTTTAGGTCTATAATGCCCAACCCCAGGAATTTAAACTCCTTCTCTGAACTGGGTCACTTTTATGCTTTCTGAAGAACTGGAAAGTCTGTTCTAAAATACTCTTTGATACTGATTCATCAATCATTGTATGTATGTAACACAATAGTTCGTCAGTCATTAGGAAGCAAGTAGAGGGTGACATTGGTATTGACTGGGTTTTAGTCAACGCTGAAGTCTGAGGTGGTCTCCTTACATTTCAACACTGGCTAGTATCAAGTATGAACCTGGGAGATAATAAAGGGTTGATATTTTCCAGAAATTACAGAAATATGCATCACTATTCTTTATCATTTTCTAAGATACTTCTATGCCACTTCCTAAGGCTGAAAATCAGGATCTTTCCTCTGATACAAAAGTCAAATAATAACTGATATATATGTTCGCAAATGTGTGTATGTGTTTAGCCATTAAATACACATGCAGCACAGTGCTGAAAAAGTGTAAAATTAAAACAGGTTTTTAATCTAAAATCAGTTTCCAATCTGTATTTCACTATTAGTGTTATTTCCATAAATTATCTTCTTATATTTGTAGTAGCAACTTTGGTGATGTGTGTCTAATTGGAGCCTAATGAATGTTAATTCCCAGAGGTAAATCACCTTCAGGTTTACACTGGGGGGTATGATCTTGTAGGGTGGGGTGGGAGAAGTAGAGAGTAGGCAAAATAGCTTTTCCTACAATTGTGGGTAGTTCATTAAAAACTTTTTCTCTCTGGTATAATTCACAGTATGTTTTGCCACACCATGAAATATTGAAACAAAAGAATTGAGTTTTTAAAAGATTTGTATTCATGTAGTACCATTTCTTTAAACTTAAGCTCAGAGAACTTTCTTGGAGATAACACATTCTTCAGCTTCCAGGTAACTATGGCAACACTGATTTTGGTAATTAAATTTAACAAACAGTGCTTAGGATGAGAAACAGGTCCAGAACGCATCCCTTCCTAAGCAACATAACCACAAAGCAAAATAGGGATTACATCTCAGGAAGCTGAGGATCTAAAGGGTAGAACCCTTGTTCTCCTCTCAGACTAAACAAAAAGTTGGAAATGAGAGACAGGACAGAAAAAAAAGTACATGTTTCGGTAACATATATCCTCGGCTGTAATTAGATTTGCTTCAATTGTTTTTGCATTTTTTCTCTTATTTAAAAAATATGGTTTCCTTTTGAACTTAATTTAACTCATTTAGCTGTAAAGAAAAGTAACTGAAGGAAAATATGTTTGGAAATGAATTAGCATTCTGAAGTTTTGAATTGTTTCCAACTTTCACTTCTGCAGTCTTAATGAGCTCATGCTCTTTTGTAAATTCTACAAATAATCTAAGACAAACCTATTTTTATATAGTAAAGGTACTTTTTTATTCAATGTAGCCAAACTTTACCTAAAATTATTTCCAAGCTGTGAAATCAGCTATTCTAGTTAGGGTTTCTTGAGTGCTAGGACTGGTGAATCTGTTTTCATGCCATCTTTAGAAAGTGGCAATAATTAGGCCAAGAGTGGTGACTCACGCCTTTAATCCCAGCACTTTGGGAGGCCAAGGCAGGTAGATCACCTGAGGTCAGGAGTTTGAGACCAGCCTGGCCAACATGGTGAAACCCTGTCTCTACTAAAAACACACACGCACACACAAAAGAAATAACTGGGCATGGTAGTGAGCCTCTGTAACCCCAGCTATTCGGGAGGCTGAGGCAGGAAAATTGCTTGAACCCAGGAGGCAGAGGTTGCAGTGAGCCGAGATCGCGCCATTGCACTCCAGGCTGGGTAACATGAGTGAAACTCCGTCTCAAAAAAAAAAAAAAAATTTCTACTCATTTCCTCTTCTTATGTAATTGTGAGTATGTTGTACAGCTGGTCATTTAATTGATTTGTTCTTTATTGTGTCACTTACCCTACATGGTCTTCACTCCATAGAAAGTTGACAAAGCACCATGGGAAACCAAGTAGAACACTACGCTGCAAGTCTGAAGACTCCCAGCTTTACTGTCAATTGGTCATATTATTTTGCACAAGCTATGATCTGACACCAGTTTTATGTTTTGCACACTGTGAGATGATATCCTCCAACTCTGTTTTTTAATGTTGCCTCTGTGACTATGAAATTTCTTTTGTAAAAATTACAAATATTGAATATGTATTCACTCTTAGTTTGTTATTGTTTCTAAAATATTTCATGAGTTATTTATTACTTTGAAAACCTTAAGCTGTAACATCTAGTTCTAGAAGTTTCTTAATTGGGCACTTGATGAGAACTTTCCATTCTAAAAGTTTTTTAAATTAAAAGTTAGTGAGAAGTATTGTTATTCAACAGAAACACATTAATCAGTGATTTATTAGTACTTGATTCTGTCTGAACCAAGTGATGCAAAGAAGGTATATTGGAATGATTGTGATCATACATCTTAAAAAGCAAAATAAAGGTTTTCATTATATGTCCTGCAAATTAATGAATATAAACAGTGTGCTGGCCTTTCCTGAGAGAAAACTCATCTTTCACTTAGTTCCACCAAATATTATGGGAGAAGAACAGAATGTCTCTGTCCTCATTAGCCAAGCTGTGGAGTTACTATGTCAAAGTGATGCTATTCCCCCACCTACTGTTACTTGGTTAAAAGATGGCCACCCCTTGCTGAAGAAACCAGGCCTCAGTATATCTAAAAATGGAAGTGTGCTAAAGGTAAGGATATACATTCATTTATTTTTGTCTTGTGTTGGACTAATTTTCTCTTACATAATTCTAGGAATGCCTTTTTTTTTTTTTTTTTTTTTGACAGAGTCTTGCTTGGTGGCCCAGGTTGGAGTGCAATGATGCGATCTTGGCTCACTGCAACCTCTGCCTCCCAGGTTCAAGCGATTTTCCTGCCTCAGCCTCCCGAGTAGCTGGGATTACAGGCATGCGCCACCACACCCAGCTAATTTTCTTGAGTTCGAGACCAGCCTGGCTAACATGGTAAAACCTGTCTCTACTAAAAATACAAAAATTAGCCCAGCATGGTGTCATGCGCCTGTAATCCCAACTTCTTGGGAGGCTGAGGCAAGAGAACTGCCTGAACCTGGGAGGCAGAGGTTGCAGTGAGTTGAGATCACACCACTGCACTCCAGACTGGGTGACAGAGCAAGATGCTGTCTAAACACACACACACACACACACTTCATTTCCTTGATGTCTTCCAGTCTCACATAAATACATAAAAAATTAAGTAACAGTTTAGTTGAAAAATGCAACGAGTACTGTAAGTCTGAGTCAATTACCAAGTGGATGGTACAGATAATACATTTTGGGGGATGGCAAAAGGTGAGGCTCTGGTTGCCAGGACTAGTCTTGAAGGAACACTTAGTGTTTTAACGGTAGATGAGATAAAAGGCAAGGGAAGCAAGCTCAGCTAGTTTGGCTGAAACACAGAATTTAAAAAGGGAATATTTGGAAATAATGTTGAAAAGGTTGATGTAAATGAAATAAAGTATGGCATTGAAAGTCAGCCTGAGGAATTCAGATTCAGGAGGACAGAAGATGGCCAAATGTTTATAAAATCCTCATAATAACCCAACTGAGAAATCAAAAGACCAGCTAAGTAATCTGCCGACAGTTACTGAAAGACAGAAATTGGATTAGAACACAGGGAGTATGGCTTCAGAGCCCATGCTACTAACCACCGTATAGTCTCTTGCTAAAGGAGGGTTATTACTGATAAAGAGAGCCTTGAGAAATTGATGACAGGCAGTAAGCTGGGCAGCTTACCTAAGGAAGACGGAAGCATGGGGTGAGTGAGAAGGAGTACGAAGGAGTATGTTAGAGGCAAAGGATGGAGATCTTGAGAATTATGATTCTATACTAACAGAGCTGGGTGAGAAAGGACAGACCAGAACCACTGCCAAAAGAAAGAGGGGTGAGCTAATTGAGCTACACAATATTTTTTTATAGAATCATCTAAAAAATTCTTTTTTTTTAACTGCAGATTAGTATAACAATTCATGAGTTTAAACTTAGTCAAAAATCATCTGTAGAACAAAAATTAAAAATAGCAGAATTTAAAAAAGGCTTTTCAAAAATTTGTACTGTAACTTTCCTTCATAAAAGACTGTTTGGCACATCCATAGATAAGAAAAATATTTAGTCTTTGACTTAGAAGCCAACATTAAGCCCAGATGCTACTACAGGTTGAGAAAAAGAAAAACAAAAAAAGAAGGAAAAAGCATGGCCCATTCTTGGGGGCTGAGCCCAGCTTTCTAGAAAGCATCTGGTAAAATTCTCAAACCTTATCTCTGACCAAATGACACAGGGAGTCAACTGCATGAATGCAAATCTCAGTGAGTACAGAAGTTTGTCCCATTGAGGGGTTTAGGGAGAAGACCAGAGGAATGAAAACTTTTATGGAATGCAATCCTAATTAGTCAGTTAAAAATATCTTCCCTGTGCGCTACCATTCACACACGTCTTTTTAAAAAATCAAGTAATAGAATCTTACCATTTTGTTTTGCCTGGCACGCAGTAGTCACTCAATAAATATTAATTCCTCCTCTCTATTAATCCCTCCCCGACTCTTTTTATGAGACATGCGGACCTGTGCATACTGGCTTTAAGGACTTGGAACCCCAGATTTGCGTGGGCCTGCCACTAATTGTGTGACTTTGAGCAATTTAGATCTCTTGATTGATTGAGTTTCCTTATCTGTAAAATGAGGAGATTGTATTTTACATACTCTTTCAAGTCTAGTATTCTTTGGTTCTCTGTCTGTGCTGTTACCCAGTTCCAGCTTTATTGTTCACATCAGATGATTAGTGTTTATTGACTGCCTTCTGTGCACCCCTGCTAAGCCAAATACTTCAGATCATCACTCTAACTTCGGTGATCATTGAATGTTTTAGAAATTATTGATGGCAAACTTAGTTGGCAATAAGTCACATACTGCTTGTTGTATCTTTTGTATTACCTTATATTATTATAATTTGTTAAATTATTTTTTATGTTCACATTCTTTATATTCTCAACTAGATTGCAAACTTCAATCAGAAACCATATGTGACATTATATCTCTTTATATCTTCTACCTACTGTACCTAGTACAAGATTTGTAGTAACTGCAGATGGTCAATGAATGAATGAGCATTGATACATGTTATACATAAATACATGAAAAATATTTTCTGATGCTCATTCATCTGCCAAACACCAAACTGGGATCCAGGAGATTGAGGCTAATGTAATACTTAGCTTAAAGAAGCTTACAAACCCAGCATGGGAGAAAGATATATGTAATATTATTGGTCTCAAGAGTAAGGCTGTTATTTTACTCGACAATTTCCTGGATGTATAAGGATTCTATATTTTAAAGTCTTAAATGATTTTATCAGAAATTGTACCTTTTTGTTATTTTTTATCTGAGTTGTATTTAAAAGGCCATTCTAGACCTTCAACCCCTAATATAAACCAGTTTAAAATAAGGTATGGCGTAGATGAAAATGGTTGAATCTTGTTGTGTTGAAACTGGGTGATAGGCATATAGCCATTTATATTGCTGTTCTTTCTACTTTTTACATGTTTGCGAATCTTCAGAGTAAAAATGAGAAATCACAAATAGTATTAATAGAAAACCCCCAAGTTAGAAAGTGATTTCAAAGGATGGTTTTGTTTTCAGATTGAAGTTGCTCAGGTTCAAGACACCGGTCGCTACACTTGTGAAGCAACAAATGTTGCTGGAAAAACTGAAAAAAACTACAATGTCAACATTTGGGGTAAGTGTGATCAGCTCTTGAAAGCAAATGATGCAGCCTTTGGTTTTTGTGCCACTTAAAATGACATTCATCCATGTAGCTAAAATTGATTATAATATGTAGATGAACAATAATTAGTACATTTACATGGTGCTGAACTGCCGTGGGTATCAGTTCATGTAACTACTTCAAGAGCAACTCTAGATGAGCTTTCTTATAACTTTGATGTTGAAGGGTTCTCCTCATCTGCCTGAGTAACATGCCCTTTACTTTCCACAGCCAGCATCTCATCATGATTGGGCCTTCTCTAGGAACTAGTGGTGGGTCCTCATTGGAAAGAAAATAAGCCAAAAGGCCAAATTATATATGCAAACTGTGTGTATGTGTGTATGTGAGAGAGAGAACACAGGCGTTTGCGTGGTGGGAGATAGGATTACTATTATAATCAGAGAGAAGATATTCACAGTTGAATTTTTATCATTTGTTACTAATTAAGGTAATTCTTATAAATAATCACAACTTTTGACTCAGCTGTGGCTATCAGCTAAGAAGGATTTCCATTTCTAGTATATTTACCTGTATCTTATGTACTTTAAAACACTCATGTATAACTTTTAAGCCCTCTTTATTTTGATTGTATTTGTTTAAACTTTTTAATTATTGAGATTATAAGCTGAAATTTACCTTTGATTTATAAAGCTTATTCACAAACATATTTTTAAATAAGAAAACTAGATGAAATAACTTTATTCCAGTGGAGAACTAATACTTCTTAAAATTCGATAAGCATGCACTGATGTTAAATGACTTATTTGTAAATGACTATCATTTTAAAAGACACTTCAGGCAGGTTATGAGAAATGCTGTTATACGCCCTGTAAAAGGATTAATTTACTATTAAATAGTAAGTTATTAGATGGTAAATTTATATTCATTACATATTACTTATATGTCATTAACTTCTGTTCCTGCCTCTTTTTACCCATTTTGCCTCTCCATTTCCCCTTCTCTTCCATCGTCATTTCTTTCAAATAGGAAAAGTATTTATTATTTATATCTAGTTCACTTAATATTTAATTTATTCAGTATTTATATCTAGTTCCCAATATGGACGAGACAGTAGGCTAAGTGTTATCAAGTAAAATGGGGAAAAAAAGGAGAAAAAAATTAGGAGCGATGATCCATTAGAAACTGAAGTGAAAAATTTCTTTTTCACTTCAGTTTCTAATGGATCATTGCTCCTAATTTTTTTTGTGTGATATTTGAGGTACCTGTGGACCACATGAAGCTGCCCTCCCTGCGGCCATAAATACAAGCCTATCATTTAGGAGAGAGAAGAGTTAAAAACATACGCTTGCAGACATAACTATATAGGTAACAGATGAAATCACTTGGAGAAGGTAAAAAGAATGTATACAGAAGAGTAATAGGATGGCTCTCAGGGGAACCTTATAAGAAGCGAGCTAGTAAGAGAGACTCTAGATAAGAAACTGAGAAGGAAGAGCCTAAGAGGTCAGAGGAAAACCCGCTAAAAAATGTGTCATAGAAACTAACAAGGTTGTTCCCAGAAGAACAAAATGAGTAAGTTTGATGTGGATGGATGGATGGATGGGTGAATGAATAATACCACATATTGCAGAGAAGCCGATTTAGTCATAAACTACAAAATATATTTTACAAATAGGCAGACCAGTACCTCTTTAAAGCAATGCAGGCTGAGCGCAGTGGCTTATGCCTGTAATCCCAGCACTTTTGGAGGCCGAGGAGGGCGGATCACCTGAGGTCAGGAATCTGAGACTAGCCTGGCCAACATGGTGAAACCCCGTCTCCACTAAAAATACAAAAATTAGCCAGGTATGGTGGCGGATGCCTATAATTCTAGCGACTTGGAAGGCTGAGGCAGGAGAATTGCTTGAACCTGGGAAGCAGAGGTTGCAGTGAGCCAATATTGTGCCACTGCACTCCAGCCTGGAAGACAGAAAGAGACTTTGTCTCACAAAAAAAAAAAAAGAAAGCAAAAAAAAAAGAGAAAATCTATGACCTTGTCCTAAGCAGTTACAAAGAAGGTGGCTTCTACTTTAAATTAAAAAAAGGTCTTTCAAGGAAATTTCAATCCTCAAGCAAATTCTTCTGTGAATATATATTCCAAACTTAATGTTCCCAACTAGTATGA
>NW_016107348.1:6776795-6837859 GCF_001604975.1 Cebus imitator
CACTCCAGCCTGGAAGACAGAAAGAGACTTTGTCTCAAAAAAAAAAAAAAAAAAAAAAAAAAAAAAAGGCAATGCAGTAGTGGAAAGCAGAAAGCAATGGATATAAGAATGAATGATAGGGGAGAAAGCTGAGACCTCAAGGAGAGATTGACTCAAAAAATACTTACGGTATGCTCTCCATGTTCTAGGCACTATGCCATGTGTGGTCATAGAGCAATTAGAAAGGCAACACTGTTGTTCTCACAGAACTTATAGTTGGCTGGTGGAGAAATATCTTTAAGTAGTCAAAATTAAATCTCCTAAGAGCTATCATAGGTGATTATGTAGAAAAGCATATGAGACACATTTAATTGAGCCCTTAAGGATGAGTAGGCATTAACTCTGTGAAGAGGGTAAAAGCAATGCAAAGTCCTGGAGAATACTGTCTGTATTCACCGAGCTGAATATCATTCACTGTGGAGCCTAGTGCAATACAAGGAGAGGAGATACTAGGTAGAAAGGTAAAAACAGGCATATTGAAGAAGGCCTCTTAAATCAATTTAAAAAGTATGAATTTGATTCTAAAGGTGATAAAGGGATTTAAAGGAGGACTGTGTTGCTTAGATCTGTATTTTAGAAGAAGAAACCAGATGTGTTTAATCTATTGAATCACATGATTAAGTTGATTCGATGAAGAGGCATGTTAACAAGAAGAGTCAAGGATGGATGTGTGTGGCTTAGCCGAGTGGGCTGTGGGAAGGAACAAAGGGGGCTGAGTTCAGTTTTGGTCGCGTCAAGTTTGACAATGCTTCTCAGGCATCCAAGTTGAGATATCAAGTAGTTAGTTGGATATAAAAGTCTAGACCTCAGAGAGGGTCTCCATTACAGTTATAGATTTTCAAGTATTTGTATAAACAGAAGCCATGGGGGTAGAGAAGGGTAGAGTTTAGAATGGAGATCATGAATTTATAGTAGTGGCAATCTGTGCAATTGTGTCATTTTCTTCTGTAACTTTCAGTCTGTGGTATCTGTGACAACAGAGTAAACTGCAGGATTCATCCACAGTATGAGTGTTGCCAAATAAGAAGGGCAAAGTTACAAGGTAGTTGCGAACATTGACTTGATTATGAAATCTAAGCTGAATAGAGAAGTCAGTAAACAGAAGAATAGCAGCTGGATAGGGGGACTTCTGAGAGGTGAAAGCACTTGAGATTCAATGAAGCCAATGAATTGAGAATTGGGAATAATTAAGAGAGCCAAAAGAAGAGAGAAGTTGTCAGAAAGAGACCTAAATTTATAAAATTCCAGGAGGAGTGTTCTAGATGATGGGAAGGGCCATGGTATGGCCTCTGATGGAGAATGGGATGAATAGATCAGGGACTGATCTACTCTAGTAGATAGAGTATTTAAACTGGTTATGCCTGTGGATGTTAAGTTCATACAGAATGTATGAAAAGTATATGAACATGTATCAAACTGTTCAGCAAATAAAAGAAGAATGACAGGTTTACAGATGGGATTTTTAAAAAAGAGAAAGAGAGAGAAATATATTGGTTATATGAACCTCAAAGGAATAGAAGCTTTTACATGGGTTGGTTGAACATTGACCGGAAGTCACACTGGAGGTTGAGGAGGATTCTCCCACTCCTCAACTCTCAGGAACTTGGAAGAACAAGCCATCTACCAGCTGACAGTCCTGTAGCCAAAGAAGTGTCTTTACGGAGAGTTCAGCCAGCAGCTGCAGTCTTCAGCCCCTTTGAGAAAATCATGGGTAGTCAGTATTCACTTTGAAGGTTCCAGGGAAAAGCTTTAGGCCACTAGAGAAGCAGACTGTGCAAACTAAAATAGGTAATATGTCCTTTCTTTAGATGAAACCCTTTGCCTCTGTTCTTTAGTATATGTTATATGCTTTATTTTTCTAGTTCTGTTCACTATTGAGATATCAAAGCTAGCTAGGCAACGCTGACTAGGCTAAGTTTAAATTTGGTAGGTGCCTTAGCTTTTTGATGCAAGGTATCTAAGTATCATGCATCAAATATACATTTTATAATAGCTCTATTAGCTAACATATTTTATAAGTTATAATAAAGTAGCTTCTTTTTATGCCATTCTGAATATATTGATAATTTATATCTGTGTACATGGGAAGTCTGCTATTAGCTATTTATGCTACATCTGACAGGTGACTTTTAATATGACGTTGATGTCAACTTTGTATCCCAATTGCTTCCTTATGTCATTTGAGTAGAAACCTTTTATCCTCCATGTAAACTGTTAGGAAAATTTTATATGTAACAAGTATAAAAATAATATTTTTTTTTCCAGTCCCCCCAAATATTTATGGTTCTGATGAACTGACTCAACTTACAGTCATTGAAGGGAATCTTATTAGTCTTCTGTGTGAATCAAGTGGTATTCCACCCCCAAATCTCATTTGGAAGAAGAAAGGTCAGTTTTCATCCTTGAAATTTACAAAATTAAATGAAAATATAAGATGGATATTTGTTTGACAAATGTGTCAGATTCTAAACAAATTTTCATTTGCATACTAAATGCTGGACAGCAAAATTGCTTTATATGAAATGTGCAACATGTGATACTTCTACACTACCCAGCTGAAATTTTTTAAGACTATTAACCCCTCCCTAGAAAAAATAATTTTCTGCATTAATTGATTATTTTTGAACCAAATACATTATAGGGCAGCTATAAACATTGAGAATCCTCCATTCAAAGAACAAAATTTTCTTTAAAATAACTTTTAAACTTCCTGGGTGATTAGTTCAGCCATACCCCAAACCTCAGCATCACGCAACAGATTTATGTAACAAACTTGCACTTGTACCTCCTGAATATAAAAGTTCATATTATTAAAAAGTAACTTTTTTTCTCTGTGACAGTTTTCAATGTATATTAAGATTGAATTCTGCATTTGACCAGATTTCAATTCATTTATCAACATCTCTTTAAGCCACTAAGTAGCAGACAGATCATTTACATTTTCAGTTCATTTAAATATTAGTGCTCCTTCATTTTAAACACTAGGGCAGGATTATTTTACACTGTCATTTGCCTTTTATGTACTTGAACAAAATAAACAAGTATCATACTTAGTGATGTATAAAAAATGCTTTAAATTTCTGCCTCGTATTCTGCCATTTGTACTTCTTTGCAGGCTCCCCAGTGCTGACTGATTCCATGGGGCGAGTTAGAATTTTGTCTGGGGGCAGGCAATTACAAATTTCAATTGCTGAAAAACCTGATGCAGGACTCTATTCATGTGTGGCGTCGAATGTTGCCGGAACCATAAAGAAAGAATACAATCTGCAAGTTTATAGTAAGTTGATGATGAGCCAGACTTTAGCACAATTTTCTTTTAAATCTTTTCATCCTTCTCATTTACCGTATTTAATATTTTCAATGTTCATTCAAAATGGTATGGTTGCAACTATCATATGACGCATACATTTAAATTGTGCTGACATAACTGGAGAGCAAGTACTTCTGTCTGGCTGTTAGTTATTCGGCTATACATCTGTCCACTCTGCATTAGCTCACCAATGGCAGACACATCAATATGGCTGTAATTTGTTGAGGGCAGATACTGGACACGTGGAGGGGGAAGGGGGAGCATTTTACCATAGGGGATATTTACAATATATAAAAATACTTTATTTTAAAGAATACTTTACTTGTATAAGATCTTAGAGTGCTTAAGACAGTTATATTCTCATTTAATCTTCATATGAGCTATTATATATAAGACAAAACAGAGTCTCACTCTGTCTCCCAGGCTGTAATGCAGTGGTGCCATCTCCACTCACTGAACCCTCTGCCTTCCAGGCTGAAGTGATGCTCCTGACAGCTTCCCAAGTAGCAGGGACTACAGGCGCCCGCCCCACACCCTGCTAATTTTTTGTATTTTTAGTAGAGACAGGGTTTCACCATGTTAGCCAGGATGGCCTTGACTCCTGACCTCGTGATCTGCCCACCTCAGCCTCCCAAAGTGCTGGGATTACAGGTGTGAGCCACCGTGCCGGGCCGTATATGTGGACATTTAAGATCAGAGAGGTTTTGTTGGCTGAACAAGGTTGCTTGGCTTGTGAGTAGTAAGATGGGCACTAGAAGACAGGATTACTGACACTGGCCCACTTTTCTTCCCACACACATATATATTAGAATTGATCTAGTTTTGTTCCAGTGATACGTGAATTCAGCTTCAAGTAACAGAATAACTGGCTATCAGTGTCTTAACCAAGTAAAGGTTTATGTTCTCATATAATGAGGTGGCAGAGGTTAGCATTAGTCACTGGAATTGGTCAGAGCTTAAGTGTATCAGGATAGGCGCTCTGGCATTCCCCTTGTCCCTCCTTCATGGCCCCAAGATGGTAGCTGTAATCATGGTACCAATTCCACATGGAAGGCAAGAGGAAGGGAAAGGGCTGGTATCTTTCTCTTTTACCAGGAGAGCAAAAGATTTTCCCCCAAATCCCCAGCAGACCTGTTTAGATTTTATAGGCCTAAATTCATTCATGTGGTTACCCCACTTTTCCAGCAAGACTGAGAAACTGTCTCAGCTTTTCCAACTCATATTGTAAAAGGGAGAAGGAAGAAAGGAGTTGGTAGCAGACATTGGGTTGTAAGCTAGGCTACTGTATGTATTTTAAATGAGTAGTAGGAAGACTTATGTAAAGCAGGGCTGCAAGTGATAAGTTCAAATATTTGTATAGCTTCTCAAAAGTGGACAGTTAGCAAACAAAGCAGTCTTTTCTTGCTGTGTCAGTAGCTTCATTTTAGGTCTGAACCCACTTAAAACATTGGAGAAGAATTCCACCTCTCAGCATAATAACATCATGTCTGTTAGTCCTGATTCTTTTCTTTAGTAGTTTGTATTTTAACATAAAAATATATTTAAGTTTGGCAGACTAAAATTTCTATGTAAGACTTGAAGCAAACATTTCCTGTTTTGTTTTGTTTTTTATCTTCCTCCAACCCACAGTTAGACCAACCATAACCAACAGTGGCAGCCACCCTACTGAAATTATCGTGACACGAGGGAAGAGTATCTCCTTGGAGTGTAAGGTGCAGGGTATTCCTCAACCAACAGTGACCTGGATAAAAGATGGCCGCCCTTTGATTAAGGCAAAGGGAGTGGAAATACTGGATGAAGGTCACATCCTTCAGCTGAAGAACGTTCATGTATCTGACACTGGCCGTTATGTGTGTGTTGCTGTGAATGTAGCAGGAATGACTGACAAAAAATATGACTTAAGTGTCCATGGTAAGAATAAAGAGGGTCAATATGTCCATTCACTGGCTAATATATTCTAGCATCCTGGATGGGAGGTATAGGTCTCAAGTATTGAAAGTCATTTATTTATAATCCATCATTTTAAACATATATACCTCTTCCCTGGGTCAGTCTCATCATTTATCCTTCTGTGCCTGACCTCGCCTTATTTACCTTGCTGAAATAAGCACATATGAGATATTCTTTAAGGAAAGCACACAGTAAAGTAGAAAATTATGGTCTTCAAGTGCTTTTGGTCCAATGCCGTCCCAAGTAAAATTCCTTTATTTTGTGTTTTCCAAATTAGCTGACTTAAGTGTGCTTGTATAAATGTAAGTTCCTTAGAATTTACTGACTTATCATCAGTTAGGCATGAGTTATACTGAAGTCAGCTTTAATATTCTAACTCTAATTAATGAGTCATTAATGTCAATAAGAATAGACCAAACATACGTATACTCAGGGACAATGACTTTGTGTACAATTTGAACTATAATTTTTAGAACTATAGAAACTGGTAAATTTAATGGACACAAATCTTGTAACTTGAACCCAGTTAGGACATGTGTGAAGCTCAGTGTTAATATCCTGCAGTTTGCAGCCAATGTATGTGCCAAAGCTATAGGAATCATAACACTAAAGGGAATATGAATTCGTTTTCAGTATTTTTTGTTGGACTGCTCTTAATTTTTAGGATTAGATGATTGATTTTTTAGAAAATCTTTTCTTTAAAAAGGTTATGAATCCATATTATAAATTTGCAAGAAAAGAGGAGTGATTCGTATTCACAGTAGCAAAGATACAGAATCCGCCGAGGTGCTGATTAATAAATGGTGGAGTGGATAAAGAAAATGTGGTACATATGCACCAAAGAATACTACACAACCAAAACCCATGTCCTTTGCAGCACCATGAATGCAGCTGTAGGCTGTAATCATAAGTGAATTAATGCAGGAACGGAAAATCAAATGCCTTATGTTCTCACTTACAACTGGGTAGTAAAAATTGGGTTTTCAAGGACAAAAATATGGCAACAGTAGACACTGGGGACTACTGAAAGGGAAGGAGAAAAGGAGCCAGGAGTTCAAAAACTAACTATTGGGTACTATGCCTACCACCTGGGTGACGGGATCAATCATACCCTAAGCCTCAGCATCACAGAATATACCCATGTAACAAACCTGCACGTGTATCCCCTTAATCTAAAATGAAAGTTGAAATTGCAATTTAAAAAAAAAGAAAAAGAAGAGATGACTAACTCACACAAAATCACTGACCACTCTTGGAATAACAATATGAAAATAATTTACTGCTAAGATTGGGGAAAAAGTGACATTTTTACTTCCAGGAATGAGACACACACACACAGAGCTAATTGTTTTGATTGCTTATTTTGCTTACTGATGATCAGAAGATCATCAGGAAGTCTTATTACCATACACTGTTTAGGATTTTAGGATTTGATATTTGATATACAACATCAAGTATATCAAATATATATATCAGGTAACTAATATTTCCATTCCCTATTTGTTTTATTTTGTCTTACAGCTCCTCCAAGCATCATAGGAAACCATAGGTCACCTGAAAATATCAGTGTGGTGGAAAAGAACTCAGCATCCTTGACTTGTGAAGCTTCTGGAATTCCCCTGCCTTCCATAACCTGGCTTAAAGATGGGTGGCCTATCAGCGTTAGCAATTCTGTGAGGATTCTCTCAGGTATTAGAAATTCTGGTAGCCTTATAATCTTGTTAGCTTCATATGTCCACAACTTCTCCTTAATTTCAAATTTCTCAGTGTTTTTATTGTTTTATTTTTTTAACCCAGCTGCTTACTGTAATACTCATTAATCATATTAAGAAAAAATATTTAAAAGAATCTAAGAGGCTATATGAAAATGGGAAATCTCCAAATATCTCTAGACCCCGTTAGAAAACAAATCTTGGCATTTGCTGATTACGTCAGTCACGGACATGTCAAAGCATTCATGCTACAATGAGTATCAACCAATTTGAAAAGAATTATAGGAAGTGCTGAAATTGAATCCAAACTCTACAGTGAATCCTGTTATATAAAATAACTTTATAACCAAATGTTAGTATTTCAGTGTATTCATGACTAACTCAGTGATATTTACATTTCTAAGATGTGATAGTTTCCTGTGAGCTAAGACTTTATTGTCAAGAGATATTGATCATATTGCTCATACAATTTTGTAGGAAAATCTAAATAGTGTGTCGTTTGTAGATCAATATAAGCATAGAGAGAGATATTTAAGTCAAGCTGCAGAAATATGTACTTGGCCCATTTTGGTAATGACCAGATACAGACTAAGATAATCTTGCCAAATTTTTGATTAATAAAGAGCTTAGATACTTAGAAAAATACCTAATGTGTGATTGAAGACATCCAAATTCGAACACACCTCATGCTGGAGCTTTTGGGTTAAACTTAACAAGATGAAGGTTAAATAAGACTCATGATAGCCCTCTATCTAATTTTCTAATTATACTAGTTTATAATCTCTTTGCACTTATAGTCAAACCAGTGATGAAATTATGGTGAAGTATAGCTTCAAAACTCTTAATATGAAAAGATGTCTGAATTGTGTTAGTTTCTCAGTACGCATTAAAATACAATGTGATTATCAAGACAAAAAAATACATTATTTTGCCACATAAACTATATTTTCTCCAATAAGAAAAGCAAGCCATATTTTGCGTTATAAACTTAGCAGAATTTATTAGAAAGACAGGAAGAAAGGCTTAATGACAGTATTTTCAAAGAAAAATAACAATGATGGGGAATTATCACGTAATTAAGATGTCTGTATTTAGCCTGGAAAAATAAACCTTGTAGTGTATTTTGTATATAATCCAAAGTAAATTTAAATATTCGATGAGCCATGGTGTAGAAAAGATTATGTTGGTTTTGCCTAGTTTCAGAAGTTAAAAATAATATCAGTATATGGATGATTCTAGGGACAGATTTGTGTCTGAATACAAACAGCTTAAAAGAATATTTAGCTTGCTTAAAGTCAAGATGAGCTACTTTAAGTGGTAGTAAGCTCTCTTCCCCTAAATGTGCTCTAAGTTTTAATTACCACTACTGAAGGCATATTCAGAAAAGAGTCTTTCCCAGTGCTATAATTAGGTCTAAAAAACCTAAGTTCCCCCTGTTTCTTCCTGGTCTTGGTCTATAAGTGATAGGAGCTTAATGAAAAATGTGCATTGCTATTAACCACATTTATTGTCTATAATACTCACTGTATTTATGACCTCAGACTAGTTACTTAACTTTGCGAACTTTGGTGTGATCACTTGTAAAGTGATAAGAATAGTATTTGCCTCAGGGTTTCTGTAAGGAGAAAATGAGATGTCTAAAACAGTTAACACAGCCTTTGCTTCTATGGTCCAATACCTATTGTTGTTATTGTCATAGACAACCTGGTAAAGGTCTGTGGCCTCCCTGTCCTGGGAAACTTTCCTATGTCCTCACTATGATGTTTTTAACTTAACAGGACTCTCAGTCTCTGTTGAGCTTAAGAAATGCATACAAATGGCAAAGATTTTATTAAAATTTGGTTACCAAAGCCTAAACACATTATCTTCTTGGCTTGAAATTATATTCATCTTTCTGGATTTTTAAAAAATGTTCCGTTACTGAGAAAGTAGGAACCGTTATTAAATATAGTAAGTGCACAGAGCTCCTGGAAGTGAAAAAGGCAAACTAAAGTGATGTACTCCAGTGTGTTACAAATTTACAGGAGTGCTGTTTTGGTCTCTTTTATCTTTGTTTTGCTTGACTAGCAGCTGGAGATCCCTGAGTGAACACATGATAAGTATTTCACCTTGTAGGGCTGCCAAAGGAGTTATTCAGTTTTACAGTCAGAACATGTTGTGTTGTGCAATAGATAAATGAGAATCAAATGACTGGTATATTACTTGCTTGGTCTTCGGTCTCCTAACACTTTTGTTTTATTAATATTAGTCCTCCTGAGAATTTAAGTAGAGCTTTTCTAAAAGCAGTACTTTGGTGAAGACCCTATCGTTGTTATAAAGTTATCTGCCAGAAACAGATAACTGCTATAAAAATTTAATATGTACAAGAAGCGTCTCCATAGAAGTATAATTTATTGTCAGAACCCATTTTTGGTTTTCACTGGATTAAGTGAGAAGACCACAAAACAAAGAGAAAAGGAAGATCATGAAACTTAAGAGGTTGAGGTTTATAGAGCCAGCAGTGATTCATAAAGGTTCTATTGCTTTAATCTCTCTCAACTGGATTCATATTATGATCTCACTAATCTGAAGTAGCAGTGAGTGCTTGAATCCTTCCCTAATTGACATAAGTTTTTAAAGCATTTTTAGATAATTTATCTTTACATAAATTCAATCGGGAAAAAGGCTACATTCAGGTAATTAGCTTTGTTTGTCTAAATAAGATACTACTAAGTTCACCTTTAGGTGGGTTGAGGGTGGGAAGGTTGCTTATAGAAAAAGTTCAATGTCAGCTTGTGTTTATATAAACAGAAAACAGATCCAATACTCCTAGCAAACCAGACCCAGGTGAATATTTACATGAAGATTTCATGTTTAACCATTATATTGTTTTTAGTTCAAATTCAGGGTGCCAAGCAAAAATATACCAGCTAGAAAATTATTACAAAATCCAAGAAATGACCTTTTTTTGTGGGACCTTACTCCTCAAATGGTGCCCAGGACTTTGTTCTCTAAGGGTGTCTCTTAGTTCTCTGCAGGTTTTGTTTCATCTCGTTTGTTGGCCCCTCTGCTTTATCTTAAATAGAGTTTCCCTTCAAATTAAACCCCTCAGTATATTAGAGTTTCATTGTCAGTCTCCATGCATTTCTTGGATGAATATTTCCTCAAACAAAATGTTACATAGATGTTCAAAATACAAAAAGAAACAAAAGCAGTGCATCACTAGTGCATGAGGTGACCCCATAACATTTTATATAAATCTAGGATTCCATGAAACTCAGTTGAAAGCTGGTAGTCTTTGTTATCCTCTCTTCCTTATATTAGGTTGATGCAAAAGTAATTGTGGTTTTTGCTATTGAAAGTAATGGTAATATATTGATGTCACCCAAATCTGGGTGTCTGGTCTGCTTATCTTTCCGACATTCCCATATTACATGTTCAGCGCAGAACTAGGACTCTGTTCCCAACCACCTGATCACAGTTGTCTTTCTAAGCACAAATCGTATCATGAGCCCTGTTTGTTTATGCACTCCATGGTCTTCAGTGAACACAATAAAGTCGACATTCCTCATCACAGCATTCATGGGCCCACACAACCTGGCCATACTCCATCTAGCCTCATCTCTTACCCATTTTCTCCTCCTGCTCTGCTTTTGGAACCACTTCTCATGCCTACTTTCTACCTCTATCTCCTCATTCATACTCCACTCACAATAGCATCCGTATTAGTCCATTTTCACACTACTGTAAAGAAATACCTGAGATTGGGTAACTTATAAAGGAGAGAGGTTTAATTGACTTACATTCTGCATGGCTGTGGGGGCCTCAGGAAACTTACAATCATGGCAGAAGGAAAAGCAGGCACATTCTTCACCAGGTGGCAGAAGAGAGAGAGCATGTAAAGGACCTATCAAATGCTTGTGAAACCATCAGATCTCATGGGAACTCACTGTCATGGGAATAGCCCGGGGGAAACCGCCCCATGATCTAATCACCTCCCACCATGTCCCTCCCTTGACACATGGGGATTACGGGGATTACAATTCGAGACGAGATTGGGTGGGAACACAGAGCCAAACCATATCATTATCTCTCATGTGTTAAAATATATTTACCTTTTAAGATCACATTTAAACATGACCTTTTCTGTGAAATAACATTTCTTGTTTGCTGTCACCTAGCATTATATTTATATTTGTATCCATTGAACTAAAAGATTTTTCTGAACCACCTATTGTGTTTTATATAGGTTTAAAATGTGATTTTTTAAAAAGCTTGACATAAATTCATTTAAGGGCCTCTACAACATACAGATGAAATGTGTACCTAAATTGAGCATCACTTGGATGACTTACAAAGTTTCAGTTTTCTTTTTAAGTCATCTTAAAAAGATGGTTTGCTTCTGCAGGAGGCAGGATGCTACGGCTGTTGCAGACCAGAATGGAAGACACTGGCCAATATACTTGTGTCGTACGGAACGCAGCTGGTGAAGAAAGAAAAATCTTTGGGCTTTCAGTATTAGGTACTTATATAGTTCGTAATATCTAGAAAAAAATTTAATTGGCTTAAATTCTGGATTTATTTGCCACTTGATCTCATACCTGTGTTATTTGGCCCCCAAACTGTGACTCTTGGCAAGAATTCAATGTCAGAATTGTTTGGAGACAATCCGGCAATTGTTTGGAGAAATTAAAATGCCCATCTTAATTCACAATTGCTCAACAATATTCTGAAAGGCTGAATGACTTGTTTAATGTGAATGCATATTAGAGTTATAGTGGAAGAAATAAAAGTCGAATAAATGTTCTTGCTGATTTGTTGACATAATTTTATGCAGACTTTATGATTTACATTACAATAAAATTCATTATAATTGGACTTATGGCATATAACTTTATAACCTGTCTGAAAAGTAGAATTGATCAAAATATTATGACATTCTAACAATCAAATAATGAATATGGATTGGGGATTTGTTTTGAAGGTCATAGCTTAATAAAAACATGGATAGATACCTATAAAATAGCAGCCTTGCTGTTACAGCTGTTACTTATTTTGTTTGTTTGTTTTTAGTGCCAACTCATATTGTGGGTGAAAATACATTGGAAGATGTGAAGGTAAAAGAGAAACAGAGTGTTACGCTGACTTGTGAAGTGACAGGTATGGGACTCAGCTCTCAGACTTGTGGTGCTCTCCCCACTCACTGATAGTCATTGCCTCCACCACATATCTTTTTAAAATTGTTTATGTATTTAGGGGGTACCAGTGGAGTTTTGTTACATGGATGTATTGAGTACTGGTGAAGTCTTGGTGATGGTAAACATTACCCAAGTAGTGTATATTTTACCCATAAGGTAATTTCTCATCTCTCAACCCCTGTTCCACCTCCCACCCTTCCTAGTCCCCAAGGCCTATTGCTTCACTCTCTGTGTCCATTTGTACACATTGCTTAGCTCTTTATAAGTTAGAATATACTGTATTTGCTTTTTGTTTCTGAGTTATTTCACTTAAGATAAAGACCTCCAGTTCCATCCATATTGTTGCAAAAGATAAGATTTCATTCTCTTTATGGATAAGTAGTATTCCATGGGTGTGTGTGTGTGTGTGTGTGTGTGTGTGTGTGTGTACACACCACATTTTCTTTATCCAAGCTCTGTTAATGGAAACGTAGGTAGATTCCATATCTTTGCTATTGTCAATAGTGCTAAAGCATACTAGTGCAAGTATCTTTTTGTTATGATTTATTTTCCTTTGGGTAGATATTGAGCCCCACTATACATTATTAATCAGTTGAGGAAAAGTCCATCTACTGTAATGGGCACTTGAAATTGAATTCTAATCCAGTATAGCTGGTAGAAATATAGAGGAAACCTTTCAGATTCTGCGGAGACAAAAAGGAAATACCAACAAGTAAAAGAAGGAAGAAAGAAAGAGTGGGGAGGGAGGGTGGGAGGAAAAGAGGGAGGGAGGGAGGAAGGGAGGAAAAGAGGGAGGGAGGGAGGAAGGGAGGGAGGGAAGGAGGGAGGGAGGGACTGGCCCTTTCTTTCAATTCAATAAATCATTCTCCTTTGAAAAATTATTCTGCTTCTACTTATATGTATGTTTATCTTACCCTACCTTTTTAAAATTTTGTTTCCTTCCCTGTGTTTGTATCTTCCTTTCCTTTTCCTGTTTTCTTAAATTTCATTTCAAAGATATAGATAGGAGTTTTGGTGAGAATGGCATTATTTCATAGAGGGTGTTTTCCAAGAACAATATTTTTACCTTTGTTAGTATGTTTGCATATTACAAAGGGAATAGAGAGTAGGAAAAATAAAAATTTTTAAACCAGTTTCATCATCTTTACCAGTAAATTGATTTGTTGCATATAATCAAAATAAACACATCTCTAAGAGGATATTTTCAAGGCTGTCTTTTTATTGTATGTAGATGGACTTGCAGTTTTAAAGGAATAATGAAACTAGCCCATAACATTTTATGGAAAGCCAGAGTTTTAAGTAAGATTCAGTGAGATTCTTACTTCATTGTTTGCCTGCCTTATGTGAGTAATAAATTTAAATAAGCAGAGGGGGATTGTTTCTATTTTAAGAAAGGCAGATATAAAGAGTGTGATATATACTATTACTTAACCTGTCAATTTTTTTCTAGAAATAATGTAGTAATTACCAGCAGCTGCATAGAGAACCATTGCCTATGTTTTATAACGTCCCCTCTTCAAGTTAGTATATCATCCTAGCCCTCTTTCCAACATGACTTGCTTTTATGGTTTTAAAATTTCAAAAAAATTATTTGAATAATTTTAAAACTTAACATAGATCTCATTTGAAAATAAAAATACAGGTTCTCTTTCTAGAGGCTGTAAATATTAAAGAATAAGTAATATAGTTATATCTCTATTGATCTATTTACCCATCTATCTATGGTAGAATCCGGGTATAAACTCAAAAGTATCTGTTTGTTGAATTAATTAAAGGTTTTTTTATTTTTACAGCTTTTTGTCGGAAATATAAAATCTTCAAAAATTTTATATGAATGCAAAGGTGTTCATGAATAATACTTTTAATAAAAATTAATGCTGCATTATTTTAAAACTGTACTTTACTATGAAAGTACTTAGTTGTAATAGTCTAAAGAATGGTATAAATTTAAACACAAAAGTCAATTTAGATCATTTCACATATAAATGAACACTAACCTACGTTTGAAAATTATGTATAATCTATGCATGTTTTTAAAGTCATTGCATAATTATTATTGTAAAATAAGTTAGTTTGCATAGTTATTTTTAAATGAATGGTTTCTGCAGTGTTTTAGAAGTGGGGATATATAGGAAGACAAATGAGTGAAAACCTCCTCTTTCACAGTTTATCCATTGTATACATGTAATTATTAGCCAATTCTCAGAAATGGCTTTTTACAGGGAATCCAGTGCCAGGAATTACATGGCACAAAGATGGGCAGCTCCTCCAAGAAGATGAAGCCCATCACATTATGTCTGGTGGCCGTTTCCTTCAAATTACTAATGCCCAAGTGTCACACACTGGAAGATATACATGTTTGGCTTCCAATCCAGCTGGTGACAAGAGCAGAAGTTTCAGTCTTAATGTATTTGGTAGGTGTGGGCTTTTCTTCATATCTTAAAGAATCTGATGTGACTGTAGGCTAAATTTACTTTCTCTGCTCAAATAATGTTTCTATCACAGAATTTCATCATGTAAGGAGGTCCAGTGCTTGTGTACATTTATTGTCTTTCCTGAATTAAGTTATAAATTCATTCATCACGTATGGAATGCCTACTATGCTCTAGGCACAGTGTTTTGTGCTAGGAACACAACTCTGAACAAGATAGACTTTAATCAGTGAAAGATAAAGATATGTTGGTCAAAGAGAAGCAGGTAAACAATGATTGGGTCTCAACCTGAGATATTCTATCCTTTTTTTGTGAGACTTTGTCATTATTGGAAATTGGCCATATTATAGTCTTTGTGGACTATGAGTGATGAAATAACTGTGTTTTGGTGTATTCAGTTCTTGCGTATGTCTCAGGAAAGACTTTAAAATAGATTTTTAACTTGTGCTCACTTTTTGAAACTTTTACCACCTAAATTTATTGTATTTGATTCTTAATATCAAATAATTCTACTAAAATCAACTGACCTATATGTGAGTATGCAAATTTATATAGTTTTTTGTTTGTTTTTATAGTTATCGGTTATACCATTTAAGGAGTACAAAGATACTACCATACATAGAAGCCTCACATATTGAACACAGCCCTCGAGGAGCTTATTGTCTAATTGAGTAGGGGAGATATGTGTGCAAGAAAAATTAAATCCAAATACCAGATACTATTTAAGTGTCAATGAATAAGTATTTATATATATATATTTATAATATCTGTATTATATATATATATATATATATAAAGAATAAGTAATATAGTTATATCTCTATTGATCTATTTACCCATCTATCTATGGTAGAATCTGGGTATAAACTCAAAGTATCTGTTTGTTGAATTAATTAAAGGTTTTGTTTTTTTTACAGCTTTTTGTCAGAAATATAAAATCTTCAAAAATTTTATATGAATACAAAGGTGTTCATGAATAATGCTTTTAATAAAAATGAATGCTGCATTATTTTAAATATATATATATTTATATGGAATATAAATATATATATATTTTATATATTTATATTATATTATATATATATATATATATATATATATATTCGTTCATTCATTCATCCATGGAAGACTGAGGGATCTACATCTGAATCATAGCTCTTTTCCACCAAGTTGACAAAGTAGAGGCTATTTAAGTGCATGTGTTTGCAACTTCCAATCTTCCCAGCCATAAATTCAGTACTGTTACCCTTTCTTTTCTCAGAGGATAAATTATCCTTCTTGTTCACAGTTACTCCTTGTACTTACACCCTTGACCCTCTATCTTTCCACCATCTGCCTTATTTGCAGCTGCACCTTCTACTGTCTCCATCACTTCATATTTTAACCATGCCAGATATCTATACTTGCTGTCCTATTGAAAACAGGCTCTGCTGACACTACTCTGGCAAGCACTTCCCTTTTGCTAGGTCCAGCAAATATCTTGCAGTCCCAGTCTTAATGTTTTGTACATTTTGATCTCTTTTTCCTTCACAGTGTTCTTTCCCAGTTATCCTTGCACACCTTCGTTTGCTCCTTCTCTCTGCCCTTATGGAGGCTTACTTGAGCCACGTCTTAAACACTGGGTTCCCTAGTATTCTGTCCTTACTTCATTGCTCTTGTTACTTTAGCTATTCGCTTCAAGTAATACAATTCATTCCCAGATGTTTAATTACCTTCTATAGACAAGAGACTTTTAAAAATATATGCCCATAATCCAGATCTTTCTTGCAAGGTTCAGATTCTTATATAGAATTGCTTGTTGGGCATTGCTACCTGAAATTCTCATAAGCGCTTAAAATATAAGATATTCAGAACTAAACAAACTGCTTTCCTTTCCTAAATAAGCAAATCTTTCTACATTTTACATTAATGTCGCTTCTCTGAAGTTTAGGTTCCCAAGCAAGCAAACTGGAGGTTGTATTTGACTTCAGTTTCCTTTAGTCCCCAGATTCCATAATCAAGTCCTGTCAGTGAATGTTCTGTCTGTCTTTACTTGCTCCTTCCACTTTGTACCTTCCTTTAATGCTCTAGTTCAGTCCTTCATTATCTTTTACGGAACAAATGTACCTGTTTCAGTTATCCTTGCTTCCAGTATTGACCCACTTGAATTCATCCTCTCAATATACCCTGCTTGCCCCTCATGGCTTATAATTTAATACTACTGTGCTCCCAATATGTTTCCTCTTATTAGTCTCTTTTCTTTCATCTGCTAATTACCACTGATCCTTTAAGGCTCACTTCAAATCCTCCTCCTTTAAGAGGTCTTCTCTAATGAGACTCTTCATACCACACACCTCAAATTGGACTGAACGCTAACTCATTTCCAAAAAACCTCCGTTTACCTTTTACTAACATTCCCATTATTGCCCTTACTACATTATGATTCTTTTTCATGTGTTATGATTCCTTTTTTGTGTGTCATCTCCTATATTACCCTATGAGTTTTTTGAAGGATCACTCTCTTTTGTTTAGAATAATAATAATAATAATTTGTTTTGTGTAACTGCTAGGGAATGAAATTATACAAATACATATCATGGAAATTTAGAAATGCATGAATGTACAAATTTCTAAATATATTTCTTCAATCAAATTTTCATATTTTTCAGTATCTCCTACAATTGCTGGTGTAGACAGTGATGGCAGCCCTGAAGACGTCACTGTCATCCTTAACAGCCCCACGTCTTTGGTCTGTGAAGCTTATTCATATCCTCCAGCTACCATCACCTGGTTTAAGGATGGAACTCCTTTAGAATCTAACCGAAATATTCGTATTCTTCCAGGTAATTCATTTGCTTCAGATGCCCAAGATGCATCTGCGTCATCCACTATTCTAGAAAAGCAGAGTCATTGGTTACTTTTTATAAAAGCACCTGTGTTGTTGGTTGTGTTATGTTCTCTGCAGCCCAGTTCCTAATAGGCTACTGGCCGATACCAGTCCATGGTTCGGGGATTGGGATCCCTCCTGTAAAGTACTGAAAATTACTTTTAAAAGATCAGAAAAATACCTAAATTAAGAGGCAAATAAATAAATGCCACAGTGTGATTAACTGCTAAAATACATTCTAATGTGAATGCCAAAAATGGTAGAAATTCATTTCTGATTGAATTGAACTTTGAAGGAGAGCTAATAAAGTGAGAGAATATGTTCCTCTTTACTACATGTAAATAGATATGCAAATAGAAATAAAAAGGATTGTCACTCGCTTTAAGAGACTGACAGTCTTATGTGGAGGAGAGATAATACACACAAAGAGCTGATTAAGAATATGAATCTGTGAAAAACCATGGATACTGAATAGTCAGGGGGTATGATAACTGGGCAGTGAGTTTTATAAGAATTCAAATTTAAAAATGGCCACTGTGGGCTGAAGTGGTCAGAAAAAGCTTTGTTTCTGAGTCATAACTTGGACCAGACTTTAAAGAAAATTCTAGAATTTAGTTGATTGGAAATGAGTTAGGAGAGGTTTCAGATCCATCAGGGTAACCAGTGTGGGAAAAGTACAAAGTGAGAATGTCCTAGCCCTGTGCAATAGAATTCTCACTCCCCACCCGAAGCTTGAGTAGAAATAGTGTGTGTGTGTGTGTGTGTGTGTGTGTGTTGGCAGAGGGGCAGGAAATAAGGTCAGCAAGAAAAGCTGGAGTCATGTTTTGAGTGCCTGAGTTAAAGAGTTTTTACTTTATATGTTGGTCAGTTGAGAACCTTTGAAGATGTTCAAAGAGGACAGTACCAAAATAAAAACTTTGCTTCAGCACCATTAATTTCTCCTGTAGGCTAGGTAGGTGAGAAGAAAAGATGATTAAGGCAGAAACCTAGTTATGAAGAGGTTGAAATAAGGACCTTAGCTGGAGTGGTACACAAAGGCATGGGAGGTCCGAATGAGCTTGAGAGTCATCACTCCAGAGCACCACTGGGTACTCAGCAGCTGTACTCAGATACCATGCAGTGACCATCAGTATTGTAGTTTATCTTGCATGTCCATCACAGAATTGGCATATGTAAGAAGAAATATGTTAACAAGAAGACATATACCCCCCGATAGCTTGTGTGTACTCCTGTGTCACTGTGATTTTAGAGACTCTTTGATGTCCCATGATTTTTCAGGAGGCAGAACTCTACAGATCCTCAATGCACAGGAGGACAGTGCTGGAAGATATTCTTGTGTAGCCACGAATGAGGCTGGGGAAATGATAAAGCACTATGAAGTGAAGGTGTACAGTAAGTTTTGAAAGAATACTGCGTTTCATAGCTTCCCCAGCTTTTCTACCTTTTTCAATCCTGTTTTTCATTATGGGTTCATAATTATTTATACTCTTCATTAAAGACTTGTTTGTGCAGCTTACTTTATTAAGGATGGAAGTTGAATTAAGCACTGTGTCTATGGCCTCAGTTGATGAAAGATGTGAAGAGCCTACTAAATCTGCTTGTTACTCTTGTTGGACTCTTTGTCAGTGGCATTTCCTTAAGTTTCTCTGTTTTTCTTTCTGAATTACCCTCTGGGTTGAAGTATAGTACTTTCATGTATAAAACTGTTGTTAGATGCATATTCTAATCAATAGCCCAAGATGAGATCATTAGTGACTTTGAGCTATTCCTGTGTACATGGACCTATAAATAAAAGGCAAAGCTAACACTGCCATTAATAGGACTCACATTTCAGGATTTTGCTTTTGTGTTTGGAAAGGAAAAGTATCTTTCTGATTATCTTTGTTCTTTGACTTGGTACCCTTAATGACCAATAAAATACACTTTATGGGTCATGTTCAGACTATGTCTGTGGACCTGGAACCAATGAAACTAACTGCTCTGTAAAGGCCATTATCTTTATTGGCAGTATGATAATGATGAAAGGAGATATAGATTTCCTGTTTCATCTTTTATTTGAACACTGTTTCATAAGATGTTAATGTAGATACTTAATGAAAGATCAGCATAGAATGCCTCTGTTATTTCCTTGTTTTCTTGATAAGTAATCCTCAGTGTGATTTCTGTGGTTTTCCATGTATTGAAAAGAACCAATGTCTAACTCTTTAATATTTATTTTATGCAGTTCCACCCATAATCAATAAAGGGGACCTTCTGGGGCCAGGTCTTTCCCCTAAAGAAGTGAAGATCAAAGTAAACAACACCCTGACCTTGGAATGTGAAGCTTATGCAATTCCTTCTGCTTCCCTCAGCTGGTACAAGGATGGACAGGCCAGTCACAACTTTTTTCATTTGCTGATGATTTCTTAAAGACTAAAATGGTCAATTAAAAAGAAATAATAAAATAGACACAAGTGACTCAGAGAATCAGTATGATCTTAAAACTGGGAAATTCCATGCACCTGCAATGTAAAAACTTAAAAAAAAAAAAACCAACCAACCTGAACGATGTTCAACAGTTTTAGCATTATTCCTTCACTGGCAAGTTTGCATAATTATTTTTATGTGGATTAGCAGTTGTTAATGAAAATCTGGCCACCCTCCCACTGGAGAAGTTAGGGAAACAGGTTTTTTGTTTTGTTTTGTTTTGTTGCTGTTGTTATTCTGTGGTTTTACAGAATGAGTAACTTGGTAAAGAAGCAACACATAAATGGTGCCATCTCGGGTAACAATGACAAGTGTAACATGGATACTAAATTTACTAAAGTTACTCAGATATTCTTCAAGAATCTTTAACTCTTTCATAAAAGATAATATTTTTTAATGTTCCAAGATTTTTAAAATGCTAAAAAAGATGATGAAGGGCCCAGTACAGTTAACTGGGAACAGAGAAACTTTAAATAAAAGACAGATCCTTCAGTTCTGTGATCTGACTTTCAGATCACACATCCATATTTCTCATTTTATGCATGTTTTAAAGACATATGTGCTGTTGATCTTAGACCAAAATAGATTTTTAAGCTGCTGTTAACACTGTACTTAATACAGATGTGAACCAGTTAAGCTGCTGTTCGTCCTGCTTTACACATAATCAACCAAATGGTCAGCTAAATTCCAGTTGTAGAAGTTCAGATCATAGTCATGATTTAAGATGCGGGAAAGATATAGCTTTATTTTTTCAGATCCCAGATGACTTTTGCAATACTGGCAGCTAGGAAAAAAGTCAACCTTTATAAAATAAGCAAATTTCATCTGGAAGCCATTGCAAAAGAGAAAATATAGAATGCCCACCATGCTCTGTTTATAGTTTCTTTTCTGACTACAAGCACACTTCATAGTACAATATCAATTCTATATGAATTTACTTGGAAGCAAATAATCCATTTCTCCTTTGAAATAATGTTTTTAATTTTTTTCTAAAGCTCTTTTTATTTTTTATAGTTACCACATATGCTCACATGTATACAAACACATACACATATTAAAACTTGGATAAAGACTAAAAGTGCACTAAGAAATAAGGCATTTGGTCTTGTTTTTGAAAATTTCATTATAAAGAGTTAAATTACAGCTTCAAGTCCAGGCTCTGAAATTGACCCATGATGCTTTACACTGCTAGATTTTTCAGGGTTTGCAATTAGTCTCCTAGAATGTGAACAAAAAGTGCTATTTAAAATTTTATTTTCCATATTTTTTCTTGTGTTATTTCAGTCTTCAGATAAGCAGCACTACTGAAATGAAGTAGTGTTTTCAAGAAGAAACACAAAAAATATTGACATACATTAAAAACTGGGCAAACTTTTGGCCACAATAAGTTTTGATAGAATCTTGACTTTTTTTATTAATACTCTCAAGTTTTTCTTTAAGCATAGAAAATTTAAATTATGCTACTTTTATATAAGTAATATAATGTTAATAGATTAATTGCATTATGAATTATTTGTTGAGCATCTACTATTTGTCAGACTCTGTTTTAGATGTAGGGGATACAGCTATGAAAGAAACAAACACAATTCTCCGCTTATGTGAAGTTTAGGAAGGCAAAAACTAAACAAATTAACAAGACATATAATGTGTCAGGAGGGGAAGATATCGTGGAGAAAACTCAGTATGAGAGAAGGAAACCAAGTGTGTAGAGTGTGATCTCTTACTTAAATAGAGAAGGCCTCACTGATAAGGTGCAGGAACCCAAAGAAAGTGAAGGAAGTAAACATAAAATAATAGAGGGGAAAATATTACAAAGTAGAGAGCACAGTAAGGGCAAAGGCCCTGAGGCATTTGGGCTGAAGCACAGTGATTGGAACAGAAGGTGTGTGAGCAGAAGACTAATGGAAAACCATTAGTCATCATACCACCCTGTGCGCCAGTTGGCCTTTATTCTGATGGAAAGCCAGCTGGGAAATTTTGAACACAAGAATGATACGACAGCAACTTAAGGTTTTAAACAGATTGCATTTCTTTCCGTACTTGGAAAATAAAGGAAAGGTCCAATTATGAAGTTATTGCAATGGCTATTGAAATTGCATCTCCACCAAAAGAGAGATGGTGATTACTTGGACCAAGGTGGTAGCAGGATGTGTAGGGTGTGTAGGAAGGAGATCAAAGATGAGTCCAAGATAAGTGAGAGTATGTAGAAAGTGAAGGGGCTTAAGGATTAAGCCCCAGGGTGCTCCTATATTTAAAGGTTGGGGAGCAGGGAGCGTAGTGTCCCAAGAGGTAAGTGAAAATGATATTTCAAAATGAGGACATGTTAAACTGTGTTAAATGATACTCATCAGGTAAAATAAGTAGTTAGAATTTGCCAACAAATTTAGCAACATGAATGTCATTGGTGACCTTGACAAAGAATTTTTGATCAAGAAGAAATAGTGAAAGTCTGATTGGAATATATCAAGAAATAATGGAAGGAAAAAACTGAAGGAAAGTAATTAGAGAACACAAGCATAGAAAACATTTTTAAATCATTTGGCTACAAAGGGCAGTGGAAAATGTAAAGATGGGCTGCAGCAAGAGAAGTTTCTGGTTTTGCTTTTTTAGGTTGGAATCATCCAGTGGAAAGAAATAAGTTAATGGTGATATTGGGGAGAGAAGACACAGTTGCTGGAGGGATGTCCTTGAGTAGACCAGCACATTCTCAGAATGGGCAGAAACTGATTTTAACCAGTTAGGGTTTTGCCAGAGTAGTAAAATAAAGGGAAAGGAAGCAAGGGAGCTCAGGGTTTACACAAGGAACGATTATCATGACAAAACTTCTCTGGGTAAAAAGGGAATAGAGGTCAGGAGGAGACTGAAAGCCAAAGGATTGCAAGGTCAGTGGATTGTGGGGCCCCCATGGCATAAAAAAACTTAGAGAAAATTTGTAATAACAGAAAATTAGAAAGTGGTAGTCAGAAAATAACAGCTTGAAACTGAGATTATGAAGGAGTTCAGTTCTTGGTAATTATAAGGTCTAGGTATGACTCTCCTATTTAGTGGCTGAGAAAGGGTAGGGGAGAAGAAAATTAAAGGAAGGAGATCAAGGAGCTAAGAGAACACAGTATTGGATGATTATCTATGTGGGTGTTGAAATCACAAAGTTATGAGAAGAGTATCCCTAGAAGGAATGACAGTGAGCCTGGAGCTAAAATTTTCAATGAATGAAGGGGAATTTAGTATAACTGAAAATGTTGAGAAGATGGGAAATATTCCGTTAACTGTAGGTAATGTCATCAATAAAACATCATAATACAAATATATGTAAGTTAGGTATCCTACTTTAAAGTAATAATTTCAATAAAACATCATAATATAAATATTTTAGATTAAAATTTTTTATTTATAAAGTAAAATTTCTGAATGAATAAAAGTAATTTAGATCAAATCAGATTTTACTAATGTAGCCAATCTTTCATAAAGAAATTCTAACATTTTCCTTAAAATTATAAAATACATGCTTTTTAAATATTACATGAGATCAGCTAGAAAAAAATTTTTCCAACATGAATAAATATGGTAACTAAGAACACATTTTTATCATAAAAACTGGATAAATGCATCATGCACAAATACCTGGTACAAATGTAGATTATAACAGCTGAAATTTTCAATAAATAAAAATTTAGTTAGTCAAAAATAATGGGTTTAATCAAAGTAAATCAATTAATTTGATTAAACTATTGTCTTGAATGTTTTGCATATAATTTTATTGTCATTTATTTTAAAAAATCACAAAAGCTATCAACTGCGTGGCCTCTTAGAGGATTCACTACAGCACTTAATGTTAACATTGTTATAATTGAATCACAGCCTCTTAAATCCGATGATCATGTTAATATTGCTTCGAGTGGACACACACTTCAAATAAAGGAGGCTCAAATATCAGACACCGGACGATATACTTGTGTAGCATCTAACATTGCAGGTGAAGATGAGTTGGATTTTGATGTGAATATACAAGGTAATACTAGTATCCTTCTTGTATATAATGTAATTTACATGATTTTTCAAAGTAACAGAAAAAAGATTTGGCTTATTTAACAGTGTTTTTTTTCTATTGACAATAATATAAATTCATGATTAAAAATTCAGACTTGAGAATTGAAGAAGGAAATAATCCCATCATTCAGGATTGCCTCTGTTATTTTTATATGTTTCCTTCTGATCTTTTAAAATGTATACTTCATTTACAAAGTTGGGGTCACACAGTATAGATTTCTCTGTTACATTAGCATTTCCTTAACTCTGTATAATGAAGTTTTAAAAGTAGCATTTAGGTGGAAGGCAGAAAAGTAGTACAGTACAGAATTCAGAATAATGAAAACTACCTGTCCACTACTGGGCATATTACCTGGGTGATGAAATAATGTGTACACCAAACCCCCACAACATGCAATTTACCCATGTAACAAACCAGCATATCTACCTCATGAACATAAAATAAAAGTTGCAATAAATAAGTAAATAAATGTAAAAATAAAAACAATCAAACAACAAAACAAAAAAGACTTGGAACTGAATGATGATTATGGCTCCTAAAAGCTTTGTGACTTGGTAGTTACCTAAATTTTAAGACTGTTTCCTCATTTTTAACATGACTTTCTTATAGAATTGCAGTGAATACTAAATGAGATAAAAGTATATAAAGCTCCTAGCAAAACGATTGAGAAATGATGCCTGCTATAATTGTTGTTTATTGTTACAATTGATGTTGCTATTTGACATGATCTTGAATAATTATGTTTCACCAGTTAAATATCCAAAAAATATTTATTTGCACAGACTCCTACTGTTGAATGTCTGAGTTGTTTCTAAGCTTTCACCACTCATAAATAACGTGACACTGAACATCTTTATACATAAACCTTTTGTACATCTTTGATTTTTCATAATTTGCTAAGAGTGGAAATTCTAAGTTAAATGCTATGTGCTTTTCTCTGTGATAAGCTTTATGTTTTGTACTCCTTTAATGCTTTTGATATGCAGGCAAATTTCCTTCCAAAAAGTTCATACTTGTCCCCAGAAAAGTAGGAAAATGTCCTATTATTTTTGTTAATGGAATTTTTAATCCTGATTGCATAATTTATTTAGCCTTCTTAGTAAGCCAAATCACTGTGAAATGCTCTCAATTAAGCCAGTATTTTTTAATGGCTTCTCAAAATTAGTCTTTCCTGCTGTGTATTATTTAGCAATGCTCCTTCCTGAGAGTGAGCCCCTTGTTGTCTAAGTGCCAGAGCCCTTTAACAGGGAGAGCAAAGCATGAGCACAGCACACTGAGCCTCATATTTCTTGTTCTTCCTCATGAGAATCAGCCCTGACTTCTGTCTACTGCGTTTTTGGCTAAGGGCTAGAGTTGGTAGTTGTGTAAGCACTTGAAATTATTTTCACATTGTCTAATTTATTGCATTTACAAATCTTGTGAAAACACAGCCAAGATCTTTGTTTAAGGGATTGACACTAGCAATCATATGTGACCAGAATGTAATGCCTTTCCTCCATAGTTCCTCCAAGTTTTCAGAAACTCTGGGAAATAGGAAACATGCTAGATACCGGCAGGAGTGGTGAAGCCAAAGATGTGATCATCAACAATCCCATTTCTCTTTACTGTGAGACAAATGCTGCTCCCCCTCCTACGCTGACATGGTACAAAGATGGCCACGCTCTGACCTCCAGTGATAAAGTATTGATTTTGCCAGGTAAAGATTGCTACCAACAGGGTGAAAAGCTGACTATCTGCCAAATGTGTTTCCTCTCATTTATTAGACAAATTGAGTTGGTTGGGTCTCCGGCCAAGTAATTTAACTGGCAGGTAGGCTACCGAATGCTGCTGGCATCCACATAGCTTCAATCTAGAAATGTCTTGGTTGAGAATTAGACAATAGGAGAGAATAGCTTAGTATGTTTTCAGATCTTCTACACCTTCACTCTATCAACAAAGTTCTTTGGCTTCCTTGTGCCTCCATTTCTCTATTAATGCAATAAGATCATCAGTTTGGTTTATATATATTATTAACATAAATGCTAATATATATTTATAGATCATTACTACATTTATTAAATGCACTTATAAATAAATAGGAAAGATTATTAGTTTCAAATATTTAAGTCATTACCTGGTTTATTGTTAGAAAAGACATTTAAATTGTTATGGAATGTTATTTTCAAGGCTTCTATTTAATTTTAACAAGCATTCAGATATACAGGGCTTGTCAAAATTCATCAAATTATACACTGAAGATCAGCGCATTAAGTAACTAAATGTAAATTTGACCCCAATTAAATAAAAGAATATCTACAAAAATGAAAAGAGACTAGGTAAACATGGCAACTCTAATATGTGATCCTAAATTAGGTCTGGGTTTGGGGAAAATGGCTATAAAAAGCATTATTGCAACAACATTATAATGAAAACATTTCATTATAATAGTGAAATTTGAACATGGACTGTGGATTCAATAGTAGTTTTGTTTTGATTTTAAGTTTTCTGTTTTTAATCATGTAATGTGGTTATATAAAGGATTATCCTTGTTGTTATGAAATATGGATTTATGAGTATTTTAGGGTTGAAAGGACACCATGTCTCCATCTTACTCTTGAATGGTTCAGAAAAAGATTATATACATATGACAGAGAGAGAGAAGGCAATGGGAGTGAAATACAAATCATTAGTAAACATGGGTAAAAGTCTTTATATACTTATTGCAACTTTTCTCTAAATTTGAAATTATATCTACATGACAAGGTTAAAAATACACAGCTATCCTCATAAGAACACGAGTATAATAGTACACTTTATACTTTTACATCCTTGGATATTGCTTTCTCAAACAAGTACTTATAGCAAATGGCGTAAACATCTATTAAAAGTGCTCAAAACTGTAAAAGCAAGAAGTCGCTACATAGTAACATTCATTAGGAAACATGATGAAGCACATAGAGCAGCAGTCCCCCTTCTAGGAAAATCTACATGAGCTATTCATTTCTCAGGAAATCTGATTCATATGTTGGGCCACTTTTTAATAATGTAGTGTTTGTTATAAAAGTGGTATCTGGAATTAAAACTGAACCGTTGGATGAAACAGGAACCTTGCAGGAAAATGTAAGCAGTCATTAGACCTGAAAATGTGTATCTCTGTTTACAGCTGTGTTCACTTTAAGATTAGAGGAGTAAACATAGTGGGATCTTATTTGTAGGAGGGCGAGTGTTGCAGATTCCTCGGGCTAAAGTGGAAGATGCTGGGAGATACACATGTGTGGCTGTGAATGAGGCTGGAGAAGACTCCCTGCACTATGACGTTCGTGTTCTCTGTGAGTTTGTTTTCTTTTGTTTATTGTTTGTTCTTTTACTGAAAAGTATTTTTGAGGAACGAATGTTTGCAAGATGTTACACTAAGCACTTTTGAGACTATAAAGATGATCAGAAATGGATAGTTCCCCCAAGGAGGTAATTATCATCTACCAATTGACAGCACATAAGTCAGGACTCTTGAAGTATTAAGAAACAGACTGAAACAAAAAAAAAGATAATTCATTGACTTATGAATCCAAAACGTCTCAAACTAGAGCTGGCTACAGTCATGTCTGACTTCTGTGGTGCAAAAGAGGTCAACCACACTTTACCTCTCTCGACTCTGCTTTTCTTTATTAATGGCTCTAAGGTAGGGGAATCCCTTTGGATAGCAAGGTGGCCTCTAGCAGTTCTAGGCTTGCATCCTCCTAGTTCCACATTCAAATGAAAGTTTTTTTCTCCTAGTATTTACAATTGAAGTCCTAGAATTGAATTTCCATGGTTTTAATTGGCCAAGTATGAATCAGGTATCCATCTGGAACCAATCACAGAGAACAAGGGGTTGTAATGTTCTAATTGATAAAGTCTAGCTCCAATGTCCATCCTTGAACCAGATCACCATCTGAATTCATGAACAGAGATTTGAAGAAGTATTGTTCCTTTAAAGGAAAAGATAAGTGACATTACAGTTAACATAGATTTTAAAGTTCATGAGATAGTTGCAAGGAAAAGAGAGAAGACAATTGAAAATCAGTGCTGACATTGTCAAAGACAGTGAAGGAATATCTTGGACCACCTGGCTTAATGTAACCTTGTCAGGTTCTCAGCTATGCCATACGTCCTGCTTGGGGTCAGGTTCCAGCCCCAACTGAGGTCCTAGAGGAGAGAATGAATGGGCAAGATAGTGGAAAGAACACTCTCAGTGTGGGGTGGGGGATGCTGAGGCAGGTGAAATGTAGTTGTAGTTAGCAGCTCTTTCACACTGGTTCTCTTACCCTGTCCGCCTTTATCTTGGCTGTTTGCTCTGACTCTGCGGCTCCTCTCAGCATCTGGCTCCTATGCACAGCTGTATGGCAGGCCTGCAAGGCCAGCTCTCCCTTGCAGTGTTAGTAACTTAACACTTTCTCTCTGGGGACAAGCCGGTTCCTGGCTTCCCCCTGCCCACCTTCAAGGAGACTGACTATTCCTTAGTAGTGTTTCTCTCAAGGCATATGCAAGCCATGTCAAGACAAGCCATGCCATGCTGAACTGAGCCCCATGCACAGTGTCAGCAGGGCAGTTATACCTTCTGCAGACAATAGTGGCTCACAGCCAAGTATGAACTTACACAGGCAGATTATATAATGAGTGGAGGTGTGCGCCTGCACGCCGATCCTGCTGAGTCATGCAGGCCTGGATGTCTGCCTCAGCCTATTCCTTGACCAACATACATCTGTGTACCTTACAGACCTAAACTTGGAAAGAGTTTCATTTAGGGTGAGTAGAAGGAGTTGATAATGTAGGCAGGGAAAGACTGCGGTTCAGCGAAATTGAAATGGAACTATGGGATTGGATGGTCAAGGGTAGATGTTCGTGCCTCAGGCTGTTATTTTCAATTAGGAAGTTAACAAGCACATTGGAGATTTTAAAGTTAGAAGGTGGAACAAAGCAAGAAAAATTAACTGGCCCCCACATGCTGAATTAGGGCTGTTTCATGTCTGCTGCTCATCTCCTAGGTGTGGCGGGAGGGGGGCCACTGAGAACAATTCTGAGTGGTATAACCCAACAGGTAGGGTGTGGCAGCTGGAGGAACAGGTCACGCGAACAGCTGAGGTGGGGGCCTCTGCATGTCCATGGCTGAACCCGCAGTGCACCTCCTAGCGCCTCCTAATGCTTCAGCTCTTGATTAGTTTTCTTGATGTTGGGTAGTGATTTTTTCATCTAAAACTCAAGTTTATCAATCTGCAGTTCAAAGTATACATTTTATATTATCGGAAGTATAGTAAAATCAATCATGTAGCTTTGAATGTGAAAGTATGCCTTCAAAATAACACTGAAATTCTATTATGTGCTTTGTAGCATTGAGTATTTTCTTTACAGACTTTCAGTTTGGTTGTTGGAAGCCCAGATACCACAAGATTGCATCTACATCAAACTTGCAGTCTTTACTGATTGCTACAGATACAGTATATTTTAAAAGTGGGGAGGAAATAACCAAGCTTTCAAAACAAAAATGATTATTTTAAAAATCAATTTCTACATTTACCAAATTAGCCAGCATGTGTCCCTAGTCACTTAACATTGTCATTTTTAAAATTCTTTGGGTAATATATGATTTTCATAACTAATGTGTAACTGGATTCTATAGTATTGTTTTAAACAAAAATGAACACATGTAGAAAAATCTAGAGTGGGACTTCTCAAACTTTAGCATACGTAAAGATCACCTGGAGAGCTTGTTAAGACACAGATTTATTGGCCCCTCCTTGGAGATGCCTATTGAAGTTGGTTGTGGCCCAAGAATTTGCATTTCTAACCAAGCTCCCAGGTGATGCTGATGCTGATACCACTGGTGCTGAGGCTGGGAAACACACTTGGAATCGCCCAGGCAATGCCCTTATAAATGAGGCCAAATCTGAACATTTCAAATACACTTTAAAAGATGTAATTTATCTGTATTCTCTGGTTAACCGTATGGACTTCAGTATCTGTTTATACAGATGCTTCTTATATGTATGCTTGAAAACCCAGAAGGTGTAGTGGAAGGGGTTGAGAGAGAATTAAAAGATATATTGGGGAATCGAGATTGGGCTAAATGGGAATGATACTATCTGAGGGATTCGTTTAGCATAAGTGAAGAAAGGGAAGAAAATAAAGCCAAATTCAAATACTGTTTTCACCACCCTAATCTATTAGTGTAAAATGTTACCTTGGGATCACGGTTTTTCCTTCAAGTTTTACTTCTCTATTATTATCTCAAATTTTTTAAAGCTGTCAGAAATTTAGAATAATTTAGAACAGACTGTTGCCCATTATTATCCCTTTGTTGCAATCCTTTGTTAGTGCCACCAATTATCAAGGGAGCAAATAGTGATTTCCCTGAAGAGGTCACTGTGCTGGTGAACAAGAGCGCGCTGATGGAGTGTTTATCCAGCGGCAGCCCAGCACCAAGGAATTCCTGGCAGAAAGATGGACAGCCCTTGCTAGCAGATGACCATCATAAACTTCTATCTAGTGGAAGAATTCTGCAGGTAAATTAAAGACCTAATTTTAAAAGAGCTACTTGACTTTGTATTTTGTAGTAATAATTGTCTTTTTTGACCTTTAACAATAATTTTTATTAGCTTGTAATCATTATATTTGTAAAAATAACCAATGATCAAAGGTATATAAAATAAAACTCTTCCTCCTCATTCTGTTACTACTGTTAATAGTTTTATGTGGATTTTTCCGGAAATGTTCCACACACACACACACACACACACACACACACACACACCCCTCAATTGACCACAATATGGCCTTTGTGATAAAAATCATATTATAAACAAATCATTATTGCAGTCCTTTCCATTACATATTTCTGGTGGTAAAATTCTAAATGATGGAAAGTTCCCTATAGTTTTAAATTTGTATATTGCCGAACAGTTGATAATAATAAAAATTGTGAAAATCATATACATATCCTGGATTGCTGTTTACCAATGATGTGTCTACATTCTTTTCACATATCCTGAAAGAAAGGCACTTGTAGAAATAACACAAGTTATTTTGTTAGGATACAATTTGATAATTACTTCTTGAGCAAAATAAATAATATTCTATTGGCTCAATCTAAGCATAACCATCAGTGTATCCAACATAGGTCACCTCATGGAGTTCCTTATTTAAAAAAGAATGAGGTTTATTACCTATAAATAACCTTGGATTTTCAAAGTATCTTCTAAATATTGTGACTATTTCTATGTGATAGTCATACAGCCTCTACCAAAATACTTCCATGGTTCTGTGTCCAAGTCCAAAAGATATATAGATGGATAGAAATTTCTGTGTAACAAAATGAAGAAGACATAACTGTTACATTAGCTGCATAAAACAAACCATCCAAAACTTAATGCCTTGAAACAATAAGCATTGATTTAGCTCACAAGCCTGCTGGTTTGCTAGATACTCTTGTGGATGCAGTCGTGGCTGGGCTCGCACATATATCTGGGGCCTCAGTTGCAATAACTGTACTGATTCCGCCCCACATAATCTCCACCCTTCCAGCAGACTAACCCTGGCTTCCTCACATGGTGGTGGCAGGGTTCCAGAAGAGTGAGCAAAAGTGAACAGGCCTCGGTTTTGAAATGACAGTCACTTCCATCACGTTCTGTTGACCAAGGCGAGTCCCAAGACCAACACAAATTCTACTTCCTGATGGGCAGGGTGTCAAAGTCACAGTGCCAGAGCCAGAGAGAAGGAAATGAGAGAATAATTCGGGATATTTTTTCAAGTCAATATACCACAAATATGTATAGAATTACCTTTCCTGACTAGAAATCTTAGTAAATAAATATGTGTTTGATTTACCTAATAAAAGCTAGTGTCAGCACTAGTATATACAACATTTTTTATGTCTATCTGAAAGAATATATATTATTAAAACAAATATGACAAATTGCTTTATTCAAAATTTCAGCTGGAATTTCTTTATTTTTCCCTTAGATTCTGAATACTCAAATAATAGACATCGGCAGGTATGTGTGTGTTGCTGAAAACACAGCTGGGAGTGCCAAAAAATATTTTAACCTCAATGTTCATGGTAAGAGTTCAGTTCCAAAACCATCCGGTAGGGTATGCTTGAAAAAGCAGAAAAATTCTGTTTTAGATTATGTAGGCTTATTTTGTATTTTTTAATTTAAGCAATGTGAGGAACCTGGACTCATTCAATCCCCTCTCTTCTCTCGTTCCACTACAGCCAGTAGGATTGATAAAGTATAAAACTTCCAGGAAGACAGTTTTTTTTTTATTACTTCAATCCCTCAAAAGAAAATAATTACTCCTGCATATTTGAAAGGAAAATCAGAATTTAAAATGTCAGTGATTACAAGCTTATAAAGTTAGAAGCAAATATGGGTCTTCTACTCATAAAAATCTATCTACTAGTCCTGATTGTAACTGGTTTCTGTCCTTAAGTGCAGAATTCATGCTGAGCTATGTCCTCTAGTACCTAATATACTCGAGAAGAAAAAGTCACTTTGTGGAGTTAAATAATTCCTTTAAAACCACCTAATTCATTCATAAAACTTAAATACATGCTAGACATACCAGCACACCTAATTTATTCATCAAACTCTTTTAAATACCTGCTAGACACTCCATAAATACCATTTTTTTTTTGCTAAAAAAAAAAAAGTAGTTGAGTACTGCAAAAGAGTAGTTTTATTTTGTGAGATGCTGATGCTTCCAGAAAATTAAATTGGAAATGGTGAACAATCATTATAAAAGATCTCCTTTACATAGGTAATACACACATAAAATTCTAGCTCATTTTGGAAATAACTGAAATTTGAAATGTCAAGAAGAATGTCTGCCTTCAAAAGGACTTTTATGTAGCATGATAAACTTCATTGGCATTATATGTAGGGAGTATTGGTATCTAGCAGTATTTGGTGTTTGTGTAACAGATATTTGAAACACTTTTATCTTTTTAATCCCAGTACTTAGCACATTGAGTAACACACTGTAGAGGCTTAATAAGTATCTTTGAAGTGTTTTGAATGGATAAACCTGACCAGAGCAGGAACACATGTGTTATGAATTCTCAGGAAGAATGAATTAAACAAACATAATCATTGTGAAAGCACACATTCTAATCTGTAAAGTGCAGTAGAGTAAATATTGGAAAATAAAATACTGATTAGTTTTCCTGACTGATTGCTCAAGGCAAAATTCATTTTTGCTTCCCTATGACAAAAAGCATCTTGTAAATACCCCAATTATAGCAGTTCCATATGTTGCCTTGTGTTATCTTTATAGATCTGTATCTTTGCCTCTAACCCATAACTTTATTATAAGTGCTCTAGGCAGATGGCCATCTCTTACTTACCTTGCTCTCTGTAAACCTAGAATGGTGTCTATAGTTGTGATAGTTGCTAAATAAATGTTTTCTGCATGTTTATTATATTTTCTGCATAATCATTGCCTCTTAGCAATGTGCAGTAGAAGCACCTGAAGTGGGACAGTGACTTGTGAGGAAGTAATAGTAATCACTAATGTTTTAACTAAGGATTGGAGTTAAGGAATGTGTTTTTTGTTTCACCAGTTAATCATGTCTTGAGTTCCTGACTGTAATCAGGAACTCATTATTTAAATATTGGAAAATTCATTTGAGCATAAAGAGTATAAATTATTTTTACTTAAAACAATACCATTTGTTATCTCCCTCCATAACTATGCTTCTCTCTTTTGTACTCTAACCTTCAGTCTGTTGGCATCTCAGGTTTTAGCTCTTTTCACTTTCCTTCATAGGCAGCTTAATTTTTATGGAACAGCATTTCAATTACTTAGTCCAAGTCTTCTCATCACTCTTGCTCAGTAAAAGCTCAAATCTGCATATAACAAGGACAAAAAAACTACTTGAAACCTACCAAGTGTTGTGCCAAGTGTCTTATATGTGTTATTTCACTTCATTATCTCAATAACCATATGTGCTTGCTCCATTTTATGCCTCTCTTGGAGCTGAAAAAGGCGAGGCTCAGTGAGATTAAGTAACATGCTCAAAGTTACACAGCTTGCAAATGCCGCACCAGGATTTTAATGCAGGCGGCCTGATTCCATAAGTTTTATACTTAGCTGCTTCTGCCTCTCACTAAATTCCACATCTGTACTCTACCTGCACTTAGGTAGCTCAGTATGGCTGAAGGAAATCTTGAAGTCAGGAACATTGATGTCATTGTAAGTTCATAGTACCAGCTTGAACTGAGCCCTCCATGCTGCTTGCGGCTCGTCGTTTTCTCTCTGCACTGTAGTGGTTCTCTTAAACCTTCATGCTCTCCTCAGAAATATCAATTGGCCTCTGTCTTGGTCTTCTCCAGCTGCTTTAACAAGAGCAGAGACTGTGCGGCTTAAGAACATGAATTTATTTTCTCAAAGTTCTGGTGGCTAGAAAGTCCAAGATCAAGGTACAGACAGGGTTTGGTTTCTGGAGAAGGCTCTCCACCTGGCTTGCAGACAGCTGCTTTGTCTTCACATGGCCTCACATAGCCTTTCTTCTGAGCATGTTTGGTGAGGGAGAGAGTAAGTCCTCTGGTGGCTCTTAAAGGACACTAATCCTAAGGCATTATTTGACCTTAATTACTTCCTTAAAGGCCTCATCTTCAAATACAGCCACACTGGGACTTAGGGCTTCAATATACAAATTTGCAGGGACATAAACATTCAGTTCATAACAGCCCCTGCTCACTTTCTCTCAGTAAATAAGAATGCCTTCACCTTCTCTTTTGCAAAGAACAGAGAAAGAATATTCTAGAAATCACCTCAAATTCCTACCATCAAATTGAGAGCACTGACCACATCTGTTCCTGCCATTTCTTTCATCCCTCTTGTTGAAATAGAAAAGCATTGCTCTCCCTTCCAAAGGCCAGAGTCTAACCTGACTCTAGATCCCTGCCCACCATCTCCTAAAAAACCCACCATCTCCTGTCTCTTTAATATTATAAAAATAAAATATTAAAAACAAGATTATTTTAATATACTTAATAAAAAGCACATTAGGTCTCCTTTGTACATTGACAAAATCATCTTAGGAATTGTCAACTATGTTTTACAAATAAAATGCAGAATAATTCTGTCTCTGAAAATTCTGGTGCTTTCTTTCAACTGAGAAAAATAAACTCCTACGTGAGTTTGATGAAGGCACTAGGGAATTCTAAGAAGACAGCCAGCTAGATAATGAACAGAATCATTACCTCAGTCCTTTAGCAGAGTACAGTGTTTAGATTTATTCTTAGTAAATGGGAATATATGTTGCTGATAACATCAGCTTTCACTTTTAACATGTTCACTATTATAGTTCCTCCAAGTGTCATTGGTCCTAAAACTGAAAATCTTACTGTTGTGGTGAACAATTTCATCTCTTTGACCTGTGAGGTCTCTGGCTTCCCACCTCCCGACCTCAGCTGGCTCAAGAATGAACAGCCCATCAAGCTGAACACAAATGCTCTCATTGTGCCTGGTAAGAAACTGCTTATTATAAAGTAGACAAAATTTTCTCATCTTTCCTTATTTTAATACAAATGGCATTGCAAATTAGTCTCTTTCCAAACTTTTGTCATGCTTTATTTGTTCACAGTAAATGCCTCTCTTTGCCCATTTGGGTCCTTAAGGTAGTAAGACTGTGTAGACTTTTCTGCTTTTAGTGGGAATGTACAAATAACAAGGTCTCCTTCAAGAAATTACAAAATTTAGAGAACAGCTTAGAACGGCCTAGTAATACCAAGTGGTAGATGGTAAATAGTACTTTCATTATCTGCTGGATGTTTTTAGTCAATCCTAAAGTTCCTTGAGGATAGATGATAGACTAGATAGACAGATAGATAGATAGATAGATAGATAGAGTCACCTCGGCATTGTGGGAAATTTAAACTCAGGAAACACTTATTTTGACATAGTACAATTGCTGTTTGCTCACTAGAACCTGTATCAGACAGTTTTACTATCCATGTTTGGATGCTGGAGAGAAAAACTCTTCCTTTATAAGAAAGTAGGTGAATAATAAAGGAAAGATCAAAGAAAACTGATCATTTTATTTTAAATAGGAATGCTTCTCTATAAATTTTACTCTAAAAGAAAGGCTATATGTTGCTATTTATCTGATTGGTAAAATAGTTGTTAGAACAACCTGTACACAGCTCTACAATTTCATTCTATTTGCCTACAGGTGGTCGAACTCTACAAATTATTCGGGCCAAGGTATCCGATGGTGGTGAATACACTTGTATAGCTATCAATCAAGCTGGTGAAAGCAAGAAAAAGGTTTCCCTGACTGTTTATGGTTTGTTTTTACTCTTGTCATAAAATTCTTTTATTTTTAAACTGCTATTCAATATTTTCTGTCTGAGCACCTTAATGAAAAAAAAAATCCTTCTGCTATTTTCTTCCCTCAGTGCCCCCAAGCATTAAAGACCACGACAGTGAATCTCTTTCTGTAGTTCATGTAAGAGAGGGGACTTCTGTGTCCTTGGAGTGCGAGTCGAATGCTGTCCCACCTCCCGTCACCACTTGGTATAAGAATGGGCGGATGATAACCGAGTCTACTCATGTGGCGATTTTAGCTGATGGACAAATGCTACACATTAAGAAAGCTGAGGTGCATCTTTTATTCTTGTTTGAGTGTCATGATGCCTTGGTGGGGTGGTGGAAAAGATACTTGGAAGTTACACATTCCCTTTCACTACAGTGAAAAAATGATTTTCATTAAAAAAAATACATAGCCAATGCCATTGACTATTTTTATGAAAAACAGCAAGATTGCTGAAGGCATTTAGAACTGGGGCGTTGAGCATACAGATGACTGATGATTTAATCCACACTCAAACAGTATGATTGGTCATCTATAACTTAATGGAGCACATACAATAGTATCTTTTTCTTTTAGGTGTCTGACACAGGCCAGTATGTATGTAGAGCTATAAATGTAGCAGGACGGGATGATAAAAATTTCCACCTCAATGTATATGGTGAGCATTTGCCTCTAATACAACTCTTTTTCCCCCAGATGTGCAAATGAAAAAAAGTGTTCCAAATTTGCTTAATGAGGACAAATGATTTTCTTCTGTTTTTTTACAGTGCCACCCAGTATTGAAGGACCTGAAAGAGAAATGATTGTGGAGACGATCAGCAATCCTGTGACCTTAACATGTGATGCCACTGGAATCCCACCTCCCACGATAGCGTGGCTGAAGAACCACAAGCGCATAGGTAAGGCAGCCATGCATATTTTTGTGTTTCTTTCTTTTGCTCTTAATTCGCCAGACTTTTAAACTAGCAGATTTTAAGTGTCATGCTCATACGGGTGTTTAAACTAGCACATTTTAAGTATCATGCTCAAGAAGCCTAATGCACTGAAATATAAATTTATAAAATAGACTCATCGAAAAATAGTAATTTTATAAGATTTTTTCTCTTTTTTTTAAAAAAAGACTCACTTGAAAGTACAAAGGAAGAATTTTTAAGAAATACATTTATCACATAAAGCAAAGCATTTTATGAACTTTAGAGATGTTAAAGTTTAAAGGTTTTTTTAAAATGTTTTATTGTGCTTTGTTTCTACCTCTAGAAAATTCTGACTCACTAGAAGTTCATATTTTGTCTGGAGGTAGCAAACTCCAAATTGCCCGGTCTCAGCGTTCAGATAGTGGAAACTATACATGCATTGCTTCAAATATGGAAGGAAAAGCCCAGAAAAATTACTTTCTTTCAATTCAAGGTATGTCTTGTCCACTGTGATCTATCTTCAATTTCTTGGTTATTCCATTTATAGTACAAAATCTACATTTAAAGATATCACTAGTAATTGATTCAAAATGTCTTTAGATGATCAAAAAATATCATCAGTTTTCTGTCCTGTATTTACCAGGTGATTCTGTTTTCATGGAAATGGACATAAGTGTGGAAAAAAGAATAGTAGCAATTTGGTAATCTCTACTTTTTCCAATTTTCCATTTCCACTTCCATTATTAATTTTCTATAGTATATATTCTATTTGGTCACACTTATTTATTTTAAACTGGTATATTTTGATGCTAAGCCTGTAGATCTGTTCTTATTTGTATAGATAAGATTTAATTCACAAAGAAGTTGTACTATGATCTGAGCACAGGTAAATTAAGTAAATTTTAATGAATGAAGAATCTTATCCTACTTTAAGGTGATCATAAGGAGCAATTCATCAACTATTTAATGCCTACTATGTTCTAACATAGTATTAAGCACTTTAGGGGCAACTTGTTTTTTTTCAATTTTCAGTAAAACTCTGATTATTACATTTGACTCAGTATTGAAATTGAAATGAAAGTCTAACTTGAAACTAAGTTGAAATACTTTTTCTTCCAATCTTATTATAGTTACTAGGATAAGAATTTCTCATAAATTATGAATTCTATTATGAATATTATGTATCTGTTATGTGCTCTGATAAAGCTAACTCCAAAATAATAAAATTAAAAGAATTAAGTTCAGAAGTATCAATTGGTCTTTCTGTGATAATTAATGATGCTTTGGGATTTCAGAAGCTGAAGGAAAAACAGAGATTCAGTGTCAGAAGTTGCATGTTTAATTATGTTTAATGCATTCATCATAATAAACGCTAACCATAAGATATGTGATAGTACTAAACATTTTACCAGATTTTTATATACTTCGTAATGTCTTGGAACTAGAAATAATATATGCATATAAGGCCTAGCCTAGGCCCGTCCTTGTCATATATCAGATACTCATTGTAGGATGTCTCTTGATACTAATGTTCTTATTGACTCAACTTCTTTAGTACTCTAAATTCTGCAACTGTGGTATAATTATTATCATTTTCTGGATGACTAAAATGAGATTTATAGGGATTATTCGATGATGTGCTGGTAAATGTTTAAGAATTATCTTGGCCGGGCACGGTGGCTCAAGCCTGTAATCCCAGCACTTTGGGAGGCTGAGGCGAGTGGATCAGGAGGTCAAGAGATTGAGACCATCCTGGTCAACACGGTGAAGCCCCGTCTCTACTAAAACTACAAAAAATTAGCTGGGCATGGTGGTGCGTGCCTGTAATCCCAGCTACTCAGGAGGCTGAGGCAGGAGAATTGCCTGAACCCAGGAGGCGGAGGTTGCGGTGAGCCGAGATCGCGCCATTGCACTTCAGCCTGGGTAACAAGAGCGAAACTCCATCCCAAAGGAAAAAAAAAAAAAGAATTATCTCTCTAATCAAAGAGATCATGATATGTAGACAATTGTTTGCCAGTCTCCATGGTGTAAATATTCCCACCATGATCTAATATATACAAGATTTCAGCCTACCAATGAGATGTTACTGAACATGGTGTGGGGAAAACGTACAAAATTGGCTTCTGTGACCTGCTTTTTGATCACTATGATCATATAGAATAGAAATTCAAACATATTTCTATCTGACATTATTGGCAGTATTTTTATTACACAATATTTCTCAATGAAATAAAAGTGAAAACCAAAGATGGCTAGGAAAAGAGAATAGAAACTACTGGCTCTTCAAAACTACAATAAGCCAATCCATTGTTCAGAATAAATAATAATTAGATTGAATAATGGAGAAATAACCAACTAAGATACTTTCCTCAGACCTTTATCCCAATATTTTATAAGACAGATTCTTCTGAACTGTACTATCCATTAAGGATTTAACCTAAGAGTGATTTAATTTGGCCATAAAGGGTGATCATGAGGTAGATCTATCACTAGCCCCTATGACTAAGTAATTATATCAACTTACAAATACACCAGGAATATTGAGGTGTTTCTTTATCCTCCTCATTTAAAAGTAATTCATGAAGATAACAATAGTTTGATCCTGAACCATAATCTACAAAGCATATGAAATTGAAATGGCATATTGTTCTATGACTCTGTTATATTTATTAGAATTTATATCTGTGTCTTGTTAATGAAAGTCCTAATTATTTCTCCAAAGTTCCTCCAAGTGTTGCTGGTGCTGAAATTCCAAGTGATGTCAGTGTCCTTCTGGGAGAAAACGTTGAGCTGGTCTGCAATGCAAATGGCATTCCGACCCCACTTATTCAATGGCTTAAAGATGGAAAGCCCGTATCTAGTGGTGAAACAGAAAGAATCCGGTATGTTTAAAAAGAATCTTTACATTGTACATTGTAAGGTCTTCTACAGTGCTTTATGCTTCAAATTTCACATAAATAATGATGCCAAATTCCATCTCATTGGAACTTGGCTATCATCATATTCACAAAGGAAAAGAAAATTTTTTGGAGAACTGTACATAGACATTCTCCTTGGAGAATTGCTCAGAATTGTGTATGTTTCTTATCCATTAACTCTGAAATGTTAATTAACTCGTTAACTTTAACTCATTAACTGTAATGTTAACTATTGCTGATTTTATTCTTCTAATTTCAGAATGGTTATACAAAAGCCCATGACATAAAAATAATAAGTTCTTTCCTGCAACTTTATCTCACAAATGATTCATCAATAATTCTAGATACGATTTTGTATGCTGAAACCACCAAACTGTACATGGTATACTGATTGGCTCCTTTTGAGAAAAAATACAGTAATGTCATAACTCTCATAATGGTTTGTCCAAATCCCATTTTTAGCTGGCGCTTGTTACCCATGCCACAAACCACATAGAGATTGAATAATAATGTGGTGAGAGCCTCCTATTACTTTCAACAACAAATTCCTTTGGAAAGACATTCCAGAATTTGATATTGTACTAGATTACTTCATCACAAAATCCCATTACATACGTATACCAGATTATATGCATAAGTAGGCATTAATTAAATGTATTGTACACTTTAACATTTTGAGCCAATATGTAAACCTAAGGGTTTGGAGTATATTTTTTGGTAAATAAATTGAATATACATAATTTAAAGACAGATAAATATAATTTTCTTTGTATTCATTATGTATTAACATTTCTAGTCTTTTAGAGGATGCATTTTAAGTTTTATTTCTCTGATGTGAACATTTCTGAGTAAATAAAAAGTATTTAATTATTTTTGTTAAATCAGCTAGTATTTGCCATATTCCAGACCAAGTACTAGATATTCAATGGTACCTAAAGATTTTATATAAGATATAAAGATAAGGTCTTTTGTATATGATATCTTTTATATAAGATAATATTTGTAACTAGGAATTTAGAGTCTATCATTCCTTCTCCTACATTAACATTCTAAATTTACTTATTATATATTTATTATTCATTAATTCCATAATATGTATAGATTTGTAGGTAGAACAGTTTGTCAATCAAGTACAATAGTTTTTCCAAAGTCAAGGTACTATTTTTGTTTGATCATGGCAACTTGCTTTTTTGCTTGTTAATTTAATTAAACTCACAGAATTAAAAAAATTATATTTTGAAAAAGAAAAAATACAGCTATATCCCAGATAATAAAATAGCTCTCAATAAACATTTAATAACAAGATGTAGTAGAAATGGAGCTTTTCCTTTTGACAGTGGGTGATTCTAATGAAATCACTATTGCACAAGTAACTGTAGATGGCAATTTAATCTCTACATAAAACAAAGGAAATTTTGCTTTGTAATTAATGGTATGTGAAGACAACCAATAATGAAATGATCTTAGCTTAGAGATCTTTGATTATCTCATTGTATATTTGTATTTTACTATTATATTGAAAAGAAAAGCTTTATTTAGCAAAAATTTGTAGAAAAAATGTTTGCAAAATATAGCGACATATGATACACATGATGTCACAATTTAAATAAATGATCCTATTCTATTTTTTATTAAGGTATTAAGTTGTTTATAACTAGTTTTTATGTATAATTTTTTCAGTTTCTCATTGTCTGTAACAGTCTTCAGTTTGCATGCCAGAATTTTGTATAACATGCATTTAATTCAAGCTTTATATTGATAACTAAGAATATATTATTCTTTGAGAAAAACATGTCTTTCCTACGATTTGAATAGAGAAGTATTCCTGATTTTGTTCATTTCCTTTTTTTCCTCATAAGGAAATGGTGGATATGAGACTCACTACTGTAGAATTTCAGTTGGTTGCTTGAATTTTCCATCAGTTTCAGTAACTCTGATTTTAAAAGGCTTGCATGTACTTAATGAAATAAGATGAAGATATCACTTTATGGTGTTTTTTAAAGAAAACAATAATTTGGAGTGAGTTTTCTAGATCTTAACTTCACATTAATCATCTTTGCCCCTCTGTTATGATCTTTTCCATAGAGTGAGTGCAAATGGCAGCACATTAAACATTTATGGAGCTCTTACATCTGACACAGGGAAATACACGTGTGTCGCTACTAATCCTGCTGGAGAAGAAGACCGAATTTTTAACTTGAATGTCTATGGTAAATATGAAATATCACCCTCTTTTAACAATGCTGCCTCAAGAAGCTACCAATAGAAGTGAAGGTCCAGCAATAGGCGTCTGGAGCATTTAGTCTGAAATTTGATGCCACCATTATATCCTTTGGGGATACAATGTTGAAATGAGAGCAGTTGTAGTTGAAATTATTTGAACTAGTAATACATCCCTCTTCCTTCTCTCTCACTTTCTGCCGTCATAGTTACACCTACAATTAGAGGTAATAAAGAAGAAGCAGAGAAACTAATGACCTTAGTGGATACTTCAATAAATATTGAATGCAGAGCCACAGGGACGCCTCCGCCACAGATAAACTGGCTGAAGAATGGACTTCCTCTGCCTCTCTCCTCCCATATCCGGTTAATGGCAGCAGGACAAGTTATCAGGTCAGCTTTTATTGTGTATTATTTCCTAAGTAACTGTGATGATAGACTTCTCCTTCATCTAAACAGTGTTTAAGAAATGTTCTTTTCTAAGCTTTTACTGTGTTTTTTCCCTTTAAGTATATTTTTAGTAGAAGGAAGACAACAAATATACAATTAAAATGATTTTTATCCTTATTTAAATGCTCATGTTCTAGTAAATGTGTAAAATGGGTCTTTTATAGACAGGTTTGTTACCATATATGTATTTCCAGGAATTACTCTTTTAGGTAAAACTTTATGTGGCAAGATAGTAGTAGGAAGATGCCTACCATGATAATGTGATTTTCATGTTAGCAGCATTCTCTATTAATATGTATTTGAAAAAATATTCACCTCTTAAATTATGCTGTATTTTCAGTGGTTTATTGTCGCTGCCTAATCAGCTTTGTAGAATAAATTGCATTTGAAGCCCCTATATTTTGTGATGGATGGCTATAAGCTTCATAATTAAAATTTTCCAACATAAATCACCTTCTATAACCTATTTATAAGTCATAATTATTTTATGTGTATTTGTTGCATGGGATCAAGTAATGAAATGTTGGATCAAATTGTTTCTCAGGATTGTGAGAGCTCAGGTGTCTGATGTCGCTGTGTATACTTGTGTGGCCTCCAACAGAGCTGGGGTGGATAATAAGCATTACAATCTTCAAGTGTTTGGTATGTGTCACAGAAATGACCCCATTACTTACTATCTCAGTACTAAGTAACAGGCTTATCTTTAGAAATTGACTTCCTCAGAGATTTAGAAATCTGACTTTCCTCCATCAAAAAGGATTAGTGAAACAGGATCTTACTGACTAGAGAAGAATGTATTTTCTTCTGAAAGGTCCGTATTATTGGACCGTACTGTCTGTCTGTTAAAACACTCTTCTGATCTAGAAATTTGTACTAAATTAAATCTATTTTTTAAATAGCATTTCAATCCAGACACAAGACCAGTCTTTTCATGTAAAGAAAAAGTCAAATCTTTTCTAGCAGTTTATTTAGAGTATTCAAACTATGAAGGATGCATGTGCTTATATGTGTGTGTGTGTGTGTGTGTGTGTGTGTGTGTGTGTGTGTGTGTGGAGAGACCTCAATACCTTCCATTTCTGAAATGTTGAAGTTTGCTGATCCACATTTCCCAATCCCCAAAACACCTCAGAGCAATTAAGTTACTCTTTATTATAATTTACAAATGACTTACTCTGTAATTTGATATTATTTTATTTATACTCTATAAACTAGTTAAAAGAACACTACTAAAACTATTATACACATTACAACAAATTAGAGATGGACCTAAAAAGTTGAAAAATCACCAAAATTTAAAACACATTGTATGTTCTCTAAGAAAACAATTTTTAGGTTTCATTGCTAATATTTGAAAAATTAATAATTAGCATTCCAAATAGATATTTCCATTGTGAAGTCCTTAGTTATACACAACTTTAAAGTGCATATTTTCTTCAATGACAGAAACATTATAGAATTAATTTAAATTTATCTCAAATTACAATAGACATCCAAAGTTTTCACATGTTGTTTTCTATGTAGCACCACCAAATATGGACAATGCAATGGGGACAGAGGAAATTACAGTTCTCAAAGGCAGTTCCACCTCTATGACATGCATTACAAATGGAACCCCAGCTCCCAGGATGGCCTGGCTTAGAGATGGCCAGCCCCTGGGGCTTGATGCCCATCTGACAGTCAGCACCCATGGAATGGTCCTGCATCTCCTCAAAGCAGAGACAGAAGATTCGGGAAAGTACACCTGCATTGCCTCAAATGAAGCTGGAGAAGTCAGCAAGCACTTTATCCTCAGGGTCCTAGGTACGTAAACATTCTGGTACATGTAGAATAATTGGAAAGTAAATGACGGTGAACATTTTGTAAATAAGTATAATTCTTAGAATCAGTTGCTATGAGGCAAAATGTTTAAAATTTTTATTGCATTTTTATTTATTTTTTAATTCACCTTAGCTTACTCTCATCTGAAGCATGTTAAATTTAAATTGTATTTTTTATCTGTCTGAAAAGATGAAAACTCCAGCTCGTAAAGCATTATTCATTGATAAAATCTTATACCCAATTGATAAGTATGTTTTTGACTTTTGCCAAGAACTGAAAGCACATCCGATTATAGAAATTTGATTTTAAAAAGCATAGTATGTATACTATTATACATAATCCCAGTCTTTAAATGATCCAATCTGTAGATTATATCTGGAATAATCATTTTATTTACTCTTGAGTTCATTTAAATACTTAAAATATGTATTTACATGTTTTAAATGTAACAGTTTAAAGAGAAAACACTTCTTTTGCTTGAAGTAAAAAATGTTAAACTTGGAAGAAAAGGAAGATAATGAAATGAAGTATTTCAATAAGACCTTTTGGCATTTTGTTTATTTTTTTCACTGTGAAGTGAGACCTCATGCTCCTTACATAGCAGAAAATACACCCTATAGAGAAAAGCAAAATAATTTTGGCAAGAGCCTTGGTTAGGTGGAAGTTAGCATGTTTCAGAGTATGTTATAATCTTTCTTGGAGCACCTATTAAAATTTAATTATTTATGTAACCCTAAAATTCTGCTTCATCCCTAGTTAAGCTTTATGAGGGCAAATGTCTTCTTACTTATTGCTGAATTCCCAGTGCTTAGCACAACATTTAATACATTAGAGACTATTAATGCATTATTTGTTGGACTGAATTGAGCCAAATTAGTTACTTTCCAGATGGATTAAAGGGAGTTTCATCCATAGAGGGAACAGAACAATATCTAAATAAATGAAGTATTATTCTCTGGAGTAGATGAGACTTCCAAAGGAAGTTCTTCAGGATATTTAGAGGCAAAAGAAAACAACAAGCCAATATCCCTCATCAACATAGTTGCAAAAATCCTCAACAAAATACTAGCAAACCAAATTCAACAGTATATTAAGAAGATCATTGACTCTGATCAAATGGGTTGCATTCCAGGGATGCAAGGATGTTGTTTTAACATGCACAATCAATAAATGTGATACGTCATGTTAACAGATAGGACAAAAATCATATGATTATTTCAATAGATGTGAAAAAAAGCATTTGACAAAATTCAACATTCCTTCATGAGAAAAACTCTCAACAAATTATGTATAGAAGATACATACCTCAAGACAATAAAGACTATAGTAAATCCACAGCTAAGATCACACTAAAAAACAAAAAGTCAGAAGCCTTTCCTATAAGGTCTAGAACAAGATAAGGATGCCCACTTTCTCTATTTCTGTTAGACATAGTATTCAAGTCCTAGCTAGAGCAACCAGGCAAAAAATAAATAAATAAAAGACATCCAAATTCGAAAGGAGGAAGTCAAATATTCTGTTTGCAGACTGCATAATCTTATATATAGAAAACCTCTAAAGACTCCACCAAAAAACTCTTAGAAATGATAAATTCAGTAAAGTTGCAGGATACAAAATCAACATACAAAAATCATTGGCATTTCTATTTGCCAACCACAAATTATCTGAAAAAGAAATCAAGAAAATAATCCCATTTACTGTCAGCCCTTCATATCCATGGGTTCCACATCTGTAGATTCAAACAACTGCATATCAAAAATCTAATATTCATTGGATTTGGAATCCATGGATACTGAAGGCCAACTTCTGTATCCATGAGTTTCTCAAGGCCTACTGCCAGGCTTGAGAATCTGCAGATTGTGGTATTCACAGAGGGTCTGGAACCAATCCTCTGCAGATACTGAGGTACATATCTATCCACAAAAAAGAAAATAAGAATAAATTTAAACCTCAATGAAAGAAATGGAAAGGAAACAAACAGAAAGATAGTTTAAGTTCATGAATTAGAAGAATTAAAATTATTAAAATGGCTATACTTCCCAAACAATCTACAGATTCAATGCAATTTCTATCAAAATACCATTGGCATTCTTCACCAAAATAGAAAAAAAAATTCCAAAATTTGTATGGAACCACAAAAGACACCAAATAACCAAAGCAATCTTGAATAAAGAGAACAAAGCTGAAGGCATCACTCTACCTGACTTAAAAATATACTACAAAGCTGTATTAATCAAAGCAGCATGCTGTTGGCATAAAAACAGACACATAGACCAATTGAACAGAATAAGGAGCTTAGAAATAAATTCATACATCTACAGCCACCTGATTTTTGACAAAGGTTCCAAGAACACATACTGGGGAAAGGACAGTCTCTTCAACAAATAATGCTGGGAAAATTGGAATGTCCACATGCAGAAATATGAAACTGGACCTCTATCTTGCACTGTACATAAAAATCAACTCCAAATGGATTGAAGATTAAATGTAAGATCACAAACTATGAAACTACTAGAAGAAAACACAAAGGAAACACTTCATGATATTGGACTAGGCAAGAATTTTTCTGGATAAGACTTCAAAAACTTGGGCAACAACAGCAAAAATAGACAAATGGGATTATATCAACTAAAAAGCTTCTGCACAACTAAGGAAACATTCAACAAAGTGAAGAGACAATCTACAGTATGGGAGAAAATATTTCAAACTGTACATCTGATAAGGGGTTAATACCCAATACATTATAAGGAACTTAATAGCAAAAATACAAAGAGTACAATTTTAAAATGCACAAAAACCTTAACAGACATTTCTCAAAAGAAGACATGCAAATGGCCAACAGGTATATTAAAAAGCCTCAACATCACTAACCATCAGAGAAAAGCAAATCAAAACCACAATGAGATATCACCTCACTCTAGTGAGGATGGGTATTACCAAAAAGACAAATGATAACAAGCGTTGGCAAGGATGTGGAGAAAAGAGAACACTTGTACACAGTTGGTGGGATTGTAAATTTAGTACAGCCACTATGACAAACAGTATAGAGGTTCCTCAAAAAAATAATAATAGAACTACCATGTGGTTCAACAATCCCACTACTGGATATATATCCAAAGGAAATGAAATCAGTATGCCAAATAAATCTACATTTATTCCAGCACTATTCACAACAGACAAGATGTGTAACCAACCTAAGTGTTCAACAATGGATGAATAAATAAAGACAATGTAGTAGACACACATGATGGAATACTATTCAGCTGTAAAAAAGAATGAAATCCTGTCACATGGTAACATGGATGAACCTGGAGAACATTAAACTATGTGAAATAAGCCAGGCACAGAAAGAAAATACCACATGATTTCACTCATGAAATTTTAGAAAGTCGATCTCATATAACTAAGGAATAGAACAGCGATTACCAAATTCAAGGGAGAGGCGGGAGTTGGTCAATAGGTACAAAGTTACAATTAGGAAGAATGAGTTCTGATGTTCTGTTGCACAGCAGGGTGACTATAGTTAACAATATAGGATTGTATATCTCAGAATAGCTAGTAGAGAGGAATTTCAGTGCTTTCACCACAAAGAACTGATAAATGTTTGAGGTGATGGAAATGCTAATTACCCTGATTTGATAATTACACAATGTATACATGTATGGAAACATCACATTGCACAATAATTATGTGTCAATAAGGAAAAAAAGAAAAAAAAGAAAAAACTGTGTGTTTGGGAGGTACAGGTTGGGGTTGGATAGAAAATTCCTGTACATCAATTTACAGAATGTGAGGAATAAGAAGAGATGACATAATGTGATCCTGCACATTCATCATTTACATATTAAGTATTATTGAATATAAATTATGTGACAGGCATGTTTCTAGCCATCATTTAACTATGATTATGAACGTGTGTGGTGTGGCAGACACATAAGTGCATAACTAAGAAAGATGGGATCACAGCCCTCAACTCCCTTCATCTGTGGAGGGCACAGATACTAAAGAAGTAATTACTTTTCTGTGTGATGAAGATTATATGGATAAAATAACATTCTGTGGAATGGTAAATTTCAGATTTGATCTCCTCAAGCATAAATCTGAGCCCTGAAGAGTAGGACTGTAGAGATGAGTGGGGAATTAGAGATCTTTTGTACGCATTTCTTGCCTAGAGATAATACAATTTGAATTGTCAGTTTGCACTCCCTGAAACTGAGTGTAAAAGGAAGAGTAGCAGGAGACAAGACTGGAAGTATATATGCACAGAGGCCAAAATATGAAACGTTTTGACAACTTTTTAGGGAGTTTGGACCGCATCATCAAGGCAATGGAAGAATCTTAAGGAGAAATATGTTACAGCCAGATTTCATTTCCAAAACATCCCTCTGGTGACAGTGAAAAATGAATTGAAGAGGCTGCTGTTTTCATACAGGCCTGTAAATGCAAGGGCCTGGTTTAGTATGTGGCAGGGGTGGGAGTAGCTGGGAGAGAAAGAGCCGAGGAGCAGAATCACAGACGAGTGCATTTCTGGATGAAGAAAATGAAGGAGAAAAAGAACAATGACATTCTTAGTGGAATTCTTAAAGAACGGCCTGCCTTTTATAAAGTGGAAGAGTTTATAAGAATAATATTTTCTCAAAACAGATTTGAAAACTGCCTTAGAAGAAGGATGAGAAGTTTTAGCATTTCAGCATCTGTTGAAAATTAATTCCATTAAATTCTGAAAAGTTCTTCACTTGAAGCAGTGCTACCACTCAGAATACAAACATCTTAACTTGGGGAAAAATGCTCAATTTAATTCTATCCATGTGGTGGGAGGTATGATGGCATATTAGTGGTTCTGAAAAGTCCAATGTGGCTAGACCACTGACAACAAAGGAGAGCATCATACAGAATAGGGGGTTTTGATAGGGGCAGGTCATAAAGGGCTTTGTTGACCACAGTAAGAAGTTTGCTTTTTATCCCGTAACAATGAGAAATCATTGAAAGTTCTAAAAATGGAATAACAAATAGAACTACAGTTTGAGAAGAGCTCTCTGGCTACAAAATGCAAGGCTATTTGAACAGGGCAAGACAGATTCTGAGAGACCAATATAAGGAATTGTGTTTGGCTGTGAACAACAGAGCCAAGGTATGGTGGGTCCAACAAAGTGCTTCTGTTTTTCTCACTGAGATGGCTGGAGGGAGGCAGTCGTTGCATTGGTTCAACAGTTCAAATATTTGCAATTCTCTTGAACCTTTACAACGTGGTTGGTTGGTGATCATGCAGTATTTGCTCACCCCTAGCAGAACTAGATGCTGTTCTAGATGCCACAGTAGAGCAGGTAACTAGGAAGGGTGAAGAATTGCCCCTTTAGAAAATAATTAAGACTTTCTTACAAGCCCCACAGAACCACATCCACCTACATCTCATTGGTCAGAATTGTCATATACCACTCCATCCACTCCATCTACTATCTGCTAAAGAAGCTAGGAAATGTCATTTGTTTAGCACATTGACAGCCCCAACAAAATTTAAGTCTGTTAATCAGAAAGCAATCAGTAATATTGGGTAGGTACCTACAAACAGGAAGGGGAAAAAACATTAAGTAAATGGTATTGCAGCTCAAATTAGAGTGAGGGAGATGAGAAAAAAAAAGGTGTATTCTGGAAATAAGTATAACGTAAGTATCAGGACTTGTAGCCTGGGACACAAGGGAGTAATTAAGAAGACGGTATCAAAGATAACTCCTAGTTTCTGGCGTATGTGACCGATTGGTAAATCCATCACAAAGATGCAGAGATACTGGCAAAGAACTAGATTTTGAGAAATACGACAGTAGGTTCAATCTGCATACATGTGGAGTTTTAAGTGGTTTTCAAATATCCAAATGGAGATGTTTATTTGATAACTGCATTTATGAATCTGGAGCTCAAAAGAGAGTGTAGGCTGGAAATGTAAATTCTGGAGTTATTGGAGTATAGACAACTCTTACTCTGCCCAAAATACAAGAGATATGCGCAAAAAATAGAGTAAAATAGTTCACAATCACTTAACACAGGTAAGACCTGGACAGTCTGGGGTTTGAACCACTCAAGAACATGTTAATACGGTTACTGCTACTATTTTAAATCTAGTAATTACAAACTTTGGGAGGGACGGGGAGCATCCCTAATTAATCTTTGTATTCTGGTGATTGACACATATTAAATAACCAGTAAGAGGGGTAAATAATTGACTATGGCAAACCGGGAATTAGATGAGTGTTTTGAGTAGTATAAATAACATGTTATGAAAATCAAAAGACATAGATATTTCATAATTAGTTGAGAGAATCAAGAAATGATTTATTGCTTTCACAAATGAACTTGGTGACAACATAACCTTGATGGCACTTGAACATGCTCAGTTAGGGGACTATGAGGAGCAAGAAAGGACTGAGCTTGTTGAGGGATTTGAAGTCTAGGTTACATATAAGTATGTAAAAAGCATATAATTACAAAAATAGATCTAGACCATGTTGTGGAAGCCTTGGAAATCATGATGAGGAGTTTTTATTTAATCCAGTAAGCAACATGGAGCCATTAAAATCTTTTAGGCAGAAAATCTTAGATCAATATTAAACTGCATTTAAGAAAATGTATTTTGACAGCAATACGTAAGATAGATAGAAGTAAAAAGAGGTCACGGGGGACAGTGATGTAGAAATGCTGACTTCATTACAATCTGAAAAGGAGGACCAACCTAATATATTCTCTTTCTCCAGAAGGAAAACAGAGTCTAAGAGGTGGTAGAAATTTTAGGAAGCAGATTTTAATAATACCAACAGCTGCAGTAAAGACTGTAGTAGTAGTAACTTTTTAAGAACCTTTAATTGTAAAATAAAACAGATACAGAAACACACACACACACACACACAAATATATAATGTATCTCACTGATGCCTCACACCATCCTATTAGGTAAATAATGTTGGTATCTCCATTTTAGAGATTCGCTCAAATCCGTGAAACTAATCATTGTTGACGCCAGCATTCAAACTCAGACTCCAGATCCTCTGCTATGAGTCACTGTTCTAAACTATGTGCCTTATTAAAGAAAAAAGAAAAGAAAAACAAACCTGCTAACTCTTGGAGCTGTCCAACAGCTATTTTGGCTGCCTTATCCAATAAAGCTGGAAACTTAAACTATGAAAGTGTCATAGAAAACTTGAATGGTCATTGTAAGGGGAATGTGTTTTAAAGAAATTACCAAACTTGGGAGTCGTTATACTAAAGAACCTTAATGTCTCTTCCCAGTGTTTGTATTCTTTGACCTTCTCTTGAGAAAGGTAATTTTAGAACCATAAGTAACCAAAGAGGAAGTTACTCCCATCCAGACATAACAAATGTGTTTTATACAGAAATTATCTCCAAATGTAACTATTTTTCATCTGCTTAGTCATTGTTTCCCCTCAACGTTCTGCATGGGAAAGATGATAGCAAAATTCCACAGTATTCACGCATTGTTTTTATAGAAAACTATTGGTATTTAAAGATACAAAACATAGTAAAATGCTAAGTTCCTCCCCAGAAAAAAAAAAAAAAAAGTGGTACAAGATGGGTTTGCAGTTTGGGTTTTATTGTTTTCAAATCTTTCAGTCAAGTAAGACTGTTGTAATTAACTGAGTTTGAACTGTTGTTTTATAATTACATGGTAATGAATTGCCATTTACTTCATAATCTCTTATAGGCATGATCCATCCCTTTTGAAAGTGTCAATGAGAAATGGTAATGACATCTGGGAACTACTTCACTTTCCTTGTTCTAATCCATTTCTATCATGTGAATGTGAATTTGTGTTGGATTTTCTTTTCAAGTTTTTCTAACGCAGTATTTTATGATACAGTGGGTTTATTATTGTTTTTTATTCCCTTTAAATAGAACCACCTCACATTAATGGATCTGAAGAACATGAAGAGATATCAGTAATTGTTAATAACCCTCTTGAACTTGCCTGCATTGCTTCTGGAATCCCAGCCCCTAAAATGACCTGGATGAAAGATGGCCGGCCCCTTCCACAGACGGATCAAGTGCAAACTCTAGGAGGAGGAGAGGTTCTTCGAATTTCTACTGCTCAGGTAAGTGTCAGAGCTCATACAATTATCTTAGGTTAGGTCAAACATCTCACTTGCTAATATATGAAAATTGTGGCAGAAATTGTGTCTTTGAACCCTTATATATCACAGATCTCTGTAACTTGAGCAAGGATAGATTAGTCCTATATGCGTGATTGGGCAACTTGACTAAAAGGAAGACAAAGCAGTATCATATTAAACCCTGAAGAATGCAAGATACCTTTCTTTCCATTAACTTTTGCAAGTTTTCACAGTGCTATAACTGCTAGTATATTTCCTGAAGTTCTTAATTTGTACTTTTTAGCCCTTTGTGGAACTGGCAAAAAGCAATCTGACATGCATATGTATAAGGCTTCAAGGAGCACTTTTGCTCTCCAAAATGAACTAGCAGACATGGAGGTCTGAAGAGACACAGTTTTTCAAATAACGATCAGTTCAATAAAATTGGTTCTTTTAGTTTAGGTTTAAGGAAATTGATCTGAAATGTGAATATATTAAAAGAGAAATATGTCTGGGATGTCTTATTGTAACAATCTTCTATTCTACTAGTAAAGGCAAACCTGATGTTACAGTTATTTTCCATCTGAGCCCTAATGCCATCATTTGTAACCTGGGGACAAAAATAATCATCATACCTCATTGATACACTGAGGGATTTAAAGAAATAATCCAACATGATGTGCTTAGACTGGTGCCACAGGCATATAGTAAATGCTTTAAAAAAAAAAAAAAGACTTAGGATTTTTCCTGCTGTTGCTGTTGTTATTACCATAATCATTTCTCTGAATGTAGAATAACCAATTATTTGATCATATTTTGTTTGCATTTTTTTTTTTTGAGATGGGGTTTCACTCATGTTACCCAGGCTGGAGTGCAATGGCGCGATCTCGGCTCACCGCAACCTCCGCCTCCTGGGTTCAGGCAATTCTCCTGCCTCAGCCTCCTGAGTAGCTGGGATTACAGGCACGCGCCACCATGCCCAGCTAATTTTTTGTATTTTTAGTAGAGACGGGGTTTCACCATGTTGACCAGGATGGTCTCGATCTCTTGACCTCGTGATCCACCCGCCTCGGCCTCCCAAAGTGCTGGGATTACAGGCTTGAGCCACCGCGCCCGGCCTGTTTGCATTTTTTTATTGAGAATGGAAGAAAGGGAACTGGAAGAAGAGAGCTAAGGATTATAGACTATCTACTATGTCCTGTTGTGTTCATCTCTGGGCTATCTACCCCACCCATTCCCCTCATGACAACTCTGTGAGGCAGTTTGTCTATGCCACAAATCCAGAAGCAGGTGCAGAGAGATTAAGTACTTATCTGCCAAGTACTCACTGGTGCTCAGTGATGGACCTACACCTCAAACCTTAGTCTGATTCAGAAGCCTAGCTAGTGCATCTCAGCACAGTGCATTACTAGTGTCTTGTAGCACATACTTTCCATTCTCCTCTTTTCTCTCCATTTCAAACATTGCGGTAACCTCGAGTCAGGTTAAACTAAAACCACGTACTGAATCAAAACTCTTGAATGATATAATTTCAACAAACAAAAAGTAGGCAAAAGAATTCTGTGCCATTAGGAACAGCATGGAGACGGGAAAGTATGTAGAATAGAATCATGAATATAAATAAATAATGACAAATAAAGCTTGAAAGGGAAGTTAAGGCCATTACTGTAGGTCTTAAAGGCAAGAACAAAAGGTTGGGTTATAAGAAAACAAGATGACGGTCTCATAGAGTGTTAAATGATGGCCCGATTTCCCATGTGTTCTAGCTAGTGTGGAGAATCCATAAGACCTAAGATATATGACATTTCGCAGCCTTCAAGAATTTTCTAGATGTCTATGGGAAAAAATGACTGATACATGAGATACAATTAGATATGAGTCAACAATAGAACCATTAAAAACAATCTGGAAGTGGAAAATTAAATATGATGAAGTCCCCAAACTGATTTTGATTACTCTGCTCCTATGTTTTCATAGGATTTTGTATATACTTCTGTAGTATCACTTACTGCATTATATTTTATTTATCTCAACTTTGTTTTTTCGTGTATTTATCTGCAACATCTACTTATGCCTGGCACGTAATGGATGTGGATGATTTGCAAATTGCAAATTGTGTGGTATAGACAAGAGTTTCCTAAAACATCTTTCATCAAACACTAGTTCTGTAATTTATCTCAAGAAGGGAGGGGCCCACTCTATGACTAAATAGATTTGGAAAACTGTACATACTGTACCCTCCTTTCCTTTGTGAGCCATAATGCATGTCCAGCTCTGCAAAATCTTCCTCTAAAGATAAATGCTTCACTATAATTTTTCTAGCATTTTATTAGTAAAAAAGGACATTGGAAACTAACTACAGGTGATGTCTGTGGGTAGCCAGAAGGGCAGAAGTTGTCAGGAAATATTTTGTGGAAGAGAGAACATGTAAGAGTGGATGCGAATGATGGTTCAGGTTTGGCTAAGTCAAGACAAGTGGTGGGGGCGGTGATATCAATTGCGAATGAACTGAGTTGGTAGAGAAGAGTTAGTTTTAGAGGTTTAAAAGATAGGAGAAATTCAGAAATTATTCTTAGTAAATGGCACATTATTTTAAAATTCTTAATTAAACAACTATGTAAGAGTTTTTCTTCTAAAATCATATTTAAGTATTTTTCCAAACATTCTAGTCTCAATGATTTTTAAAGGAGTTTTTGCAGCCTACCAAAAAGTGTTTCCAAAACCTCTAAAGTCAGTTTGAATGTAAGAATTTTTAAAATACCAATATTCTGGGAATGTTCAAGTAGTAAAATAAATGAGAACAGGATTTTTCTACTTTTCCAAAATGCATTTTTCCCAGTAGTAAGATCATCTGTTTTCCAGAGTTTCCTCTACAAGTACATGATTATAGGTTTTGTCTACACAATGTCAAACATGAATGAACACTAACTTTCCATGGAAGCCATGCTTGGGAATTTTTAAAGAAATGATTTTGGTTTTAGTTAGATAATAATAGATTCTGCTATCAGTAATGACCCTATTTCTAACACATTGTATAACTCTCATTTCACCATGTATATCAAAGGTAGAGTCAAGATGAGGTATTAATGTGTTTGATTTTAATAACCAGATATTTATCTGTTTACTTATTTAATAAACATTTAATTTTCTTGAGGAAGACTTCATTGTAACTTCTCAGTCTGCAATTTAAACCCATGAATATTTGTTTTTCAATGAACATTGAGGATATAGTCTATCCCGTATGGTGCCAGATATCATTAAATATACTTAATGTACAAACATTCCTATATCAAATGCCAAACTCTTGTGAAAACATATGTTTGCATATAATGTAGATACCAAGCAATGCTTTCTATCAGAGTGCTAATCATAGTGTTAAACAGTTTGCTTTAATTATCTTGCTTTTGGTGTGGGGATATTTACATGCATTCTAGTGGATATTTAATAACCAAAACTAACATGTTAACATTGTGTAATTTACTTATTTGGGTTTTGTAGGTGGAGGATACAGGAAGATATACATGTCTGGCATCCAGTCCTGCCGGAGATGATGATAAGGAATATCTAGTGAGAGTACATGGTAAATGTGGCAAAACATCTCACTTTCTATCATACATGCACCTAATTAGAAGAACCTGCAACAACACCACAGCACATCACAAGATGTTTATAAATTGGGGAATATATATTTTGCAAATCTGATTCTTATATCTGACTAATCAAGTTCTGTTGGGGGGCAGTTCATGGATTTTTTGTTACTTGATTAGTTTCTGCATTAATAACTTGTATTCATTGGTTTAAAATAATAGAATATGAGGAAGAAAATTTAAAAATCCAGAATTTTATCACACACAGACTTTTTTGCACATAGATGTTTTGTCACAAAAATATGTTTATACAAAATGTATGTTTATATAGTGTGCCTATAGAATTTAACCTGCTTTTATCTCAATGGTTTGGTGAACACTTTCATGTCAAAAAATATATTTTTATAACATCATGTTTAGTGATTCTATTGTATCCCGTTTTACTCCATATTTTTGGATGTTTAGGTTATTTCTGTATTTTTACCAATATAAACAACACTGCTATAGATAACTTTGCATTCATATGTTAACCCATTCCCTTTGAGAAATTTCTGTAAATGCACTTGCTTGGTTACACACACACACACACACACACACACACACACACTTCTAAGGATTTTGAAACTTACTGTCAAATTACTTCTTAGAAGAGTTGGGCGAGTTAGACTCTGTCCAATACGGTTTTAACATTGAAATAGGAATTATTCTTCATGGGTAGGAATTTTTGAAAACTATCGGAAGATCTTTGGTTCATTCTCATAGCCTACATGACTAAGGAGTGCAAACTGTCTGGGATTTAAGTGCCAGCTTCATCTCCGCAAACAAATTAAACCTGCCATTAATTGACATGTAAATTCTGTAAAACGTCACATGAAAAATGAATTCTGTATATTATTGTGGGCACTCCCTGATGTAGTAATTTTTAAATCTTATGTTCAGAGAAAATTATTACCAAGTGTATAACCTGGACAAGGGGTCCCTTCTTTGTGCCTCCATTTCTTTGCTGTCAAGTGGTGAAAATAATGCAATTATATTACTTCTATCATTCGTGTAGTTGTTGGAAGGATTTCATTACTTAATGAATATGAAAGTGCTAAATAAGGTAAAAAAAAAAATCTTCCCACTGTTTGTAATTATCTAGGCTATAAATGAGTAACGTTTTCAATGTTTTCAGTTTATACCTGTTATTATTTCATGTAACAGAACCAACATTTTTTGATACCTATGATCATACAGATCATGCTACGTCTCATTTTTTTGAAAGCTTTTGTTGTATTTGTTCTCATACCCAGTACCTCCTAATATTGCTGGAACTGATGAGCCCCAGGATATCACTGTGTTACGGAACAGCCAAGTGACACTGGAATGCAAATCAGATGCAGTGCCCCCACCTGTAATTACTTGGCTGAAAAATGGAGAACGGTTACAGGTAAATCTTTTGATAAGCTCCACAAATTCCTTTTTGATATTAAAAAAATAATAATAATCAGCTCTAGGGCCTTTGCTAGGTACCCAAAACCGAATAACATCAGGTTACTAATTATTCAACATCACAGCAGTGTGTACGGGGTTTTAAAATTAGCTTTATTATTTGCTTTATTATTTGCCTTTGCAAGGGTAGTTAAAAGTTGGTTATAAGTCAGAGAAAGGTATTCAGATTTGTGACACTCTGTAAATTTGCCCAAGTTTATATTTCCTGAAGTCCATGGATTAAAGTCTGATTTTAAATATTCAGCTCTTTCTTAAGAGAGAAGAAACCATCAAAGTCTCAAAATAACTGCCGCACGCTTCTTTTACTGAATTTTCCTGGTCTAAGCTTGGACCTCACAAGTGACCCCAAAGATACCAGGCGTCTGAGACTGGGATCCATGAAGAACCAGTTACTGGCTATCTAAAGTTTGCCATGCTCACATGATACCTGCTGTCATAGAGTGTCTAAGGCCAGGATCCTTAGTAGCCTTTTAGAGACCACTGAAAGCTTTGACTCTGAATGTTTTGATTGTGTTTATTCTAGTGATTAGCTATTCCTTTTTTTTTTCTTTGTTCTTCCTCATCGTCTTATCATAACCTACACTTTGTTTCTAGTAAATTACAAAAGGAGATTATGTCCCCTAACACCTAAGACATAAACCACCACCACCAAACCACACAAACACCAAACGTGGAGAGGCTGGGTTCTGAGAGTTACTAACATGCTAAATCATCATGCATATCACTTAACCCTCCTGTACTTCCATTTTGCTATTTATTGTATGCAGACTATAACGCAAGGTGCTCTGATTGCTACTGAAAATAGTATTCACCCTCAAGGAGCTCACACACTATCTGAGAAGACAGGTTAGTCAAAGATTATAGAATGGATACTAATTGTATATTACAAGGATGTGTAGAAACAGAGATGAGAAGCAAATAACCCAGACTAAAGGTTAAGGAACAGCCCATGGAAGCCTCTTAGAAAAGATGAGCTCAGTTTTAAAGGATCAGTATATACTGGGTGAGGCAGGAGAAGAAAGTGATTCCAATCACAGGTAATGGCAGGTACAAAGCTATTACAGGAAAAGAAGGGCCGCTGTTCTGAAAACTGGTAGTAGCGTGGCATCCCTGAAATACATCTTGATTACAATCTTTGATGGTTCCCCATTGATTTCAGGAGTCTAGTTAAACCACACAACTTAGCTCACAAGCCCTTTCATGCTCTGACTTTGCCTCCATAGTCTGATCTCTCATGTATCCATTTCACTCCAGACCATTAGGAGTAAAGGTAAAAGCTGAGTGAATATTGATGGAGAAGTCTAGGTTGATCCCAGGTTGACCAAGTGATGTCAGTCCTAGGAAAGGGTAAGTTCACTCATGATGAAAAATGAAAAAAAAGATGACTTCAGATTTAGACATTTTGAGTTTGAATTACCTATATTTTCCAAGAGGACACTGTAGAAATCATTTTAAAATATTGGCCTGTATTTCGTCAAAAAAGGCTTTGATGTGGTGGTCCATATTTACTTAGAAAAAGCAGTCTTCGATGTAATCATCATGGTATACTCTCTTGCTGAAGTCATAAGTTTGTAGAAGGTTGACTAGAAAGCAGAGTATGAAAGTCTCAGTTAAGTGAAAATAAAGCTTTAGGTAATAGTAACAGTTAAAAGGTGAACATATGAAAAAAGAAGATGAATGAGACTGAGCGAGAAGACTCAGAAATAGGATTAAAAGTAGGAGACACCAGTGTACTGAAAGCCAAGGAAAAGAGTGGGGGTGATTAATAAAGGCCACAAAAGGTACAAAGTTGTGTCCATTGGCTTTGGCAGTACATAGAGGTAATTAAAGATCTCAGCAATGGTTCTTCAAAGAGTGATCAAAGTACAAGGCAGGTTACGGTTCTTTGGGGATTTAATGGAAGAAGAGGAAGTAGAAAGAAGCATGAACTGGTCTTTACAGATTTCTGTATATGTATTACTGAAAGAAAGAGATTGAAGACATAGGAGAGAGGAAGAGCAGTTTATAGGACAAGTTATGCTGGATGGGGGAGGAATGAAACCCAGGACGCAGTTGAATGAATTAGCCTTGTCCAGAAGGGCTGCCCATTTTCTGCAGAGATGGGGAAATAGAAAAGAAGGTCGCATTCGTATCCAAGGTGGGAGGAGGGGAGAACTGCAGGTATGGGGCTTTAATTTTCTCAGTGGAACAGGAAGCGAGATTGTCAGTTAATAATGAGGCTTATCTGAGGCGACAAGTCAAATCTGGAAGAATTATAGGTGGTCTAGGGAAGGAAAACCAGAGAAAATTGTAATGAAACTTAATACGTTTGCAGAAAATACTGCTATTCATGGAAGAAAAACATTAGGAGAATTACTAAGCCAGGTGTGGTGGTTCACTCTGTAATCCCAGCACTTTTGGAGGCCAAGGCAGGAGGATTGCTTGAAGCCTCCTCCTCAGGGGTTCAAGATCAGCCTGGGCAACACAGCAAGACAGCACCTGTATAAAAAAAAATTAAAATTATCTGGGCATGGTGGTGCACATTAGTAGTTGTAGCTACTCAGGAGACTGATGTAGGAGGATCACTTGAGCCCAGGATTTCGAGGTTATAGTGAACTACAATAGTACCACTACTGCGGCATGGGTGACAGAATAAGATGCTGACTCTTAAGAAAAAGGAAGTCACTCTGAAAGTTTTTATTAGCCTAAATGGGCTATAGTCTAAATGAGTATAGCCTGCTATACCCATATAAAAGTTAAAAATTAAAATATATTTTATAGAACTTACTATACATATTTAAGAAATCACTTATTCTCATCAAAGGTAACATAATTTTATCTCTAATAGCCCCAGTAGAAATAAAAGGCCTAGAGAAAAATGTGTAAATTTTTAAAATAAATGGACATGAACTGCATATTTTACTTTGAACAATTTTTTATTAGAAAGATATATCTATCTAGGGTCAGGCCCATATGGTAGACAAATCTTATTTGGGATGTTCCTGAAATACTTTCATCTTAGGTACAATGAGAGAATATCAGTCTTTGATGCTATCTGTAATTTTTTAATAATTATGAATATCATATATCCTTAAGTTACTTGTTTATATATATCTCTCTCCAATTAGACTTAATAGCAGAGATTATGCTTCATTGTGCTATATTTTCATAATTTTTGGTCCATGCCTAGATACAAAATAAATTCTTAAGAAATATTTGTAGTAGTTTATTTACTTATATTTTATTTTATTTTTTTTTTT
>NW_016107348.1:6843854-6888939 GCF_001604975.1 Cebus imitator
CTGCCCGGGAATTTCCTAGTCTGTGGGCAATAAAAACACGGCGTCCACTCACCCTCTGCGCTTTCACTGGGAGGTGCAATCCTGAGCTGTTCCTAAACGGCCATCTTGGATCCTGACTATTTACTTATATTTTAAAATGTTAGAGCACAACATTTTCCTCTAAGTTAACCAAAGTTAATTAGGAAGATTTCAGTTGTAAGTGACAGAATTCAAACTCAAATCAACTTATATGAAAAGTAAAAACCAAAAGGACATTTATTGGCTACAATAATTGGTGAATTTCCAGAGGCTCTAACTATACATGAGGGATCTCTCCTTTCTCTGAAATCTTAACCCTACTTGCTTTGCCTTAGATTTGGGGCAGGTTGTTTCCGCATGATAAAATTGTCACTAGGCTTAGGTCATCCTCGCAATCTGTGATTCTAGAAAAAAGGGCACACCTTTTCCCCGACACTGCCAGCAGAGTCTAGAGGAGGTCTCTGGTAGGTCTGACTTGTTCATCTGCCCATTCTTGAATGGATCATATTGTCAAAGGAACTGGGGATACTGCTTCTTCCTTTGACTTAACGTCACTCATTAAAACAGTTTCCAGAGATTTTTTTGATACTACAAAAATGGTGGAGGAGCAGACAAGCATGCTGACAGACAGCAGCTTCACCGTTTACTATTATTACTTTTGATGCTGTGAAATAATATATATTCTCTTCTCCTGACATTTTAATGGTAAATTTATTTTCTTGCTGAATCCAGGCAACACCTCGAGTGCGAATCCTATCTGGAGGGAGATACTTGCAAATTAACAATGCAGATCTAGGTGATACAGCCAATTATACCTGTGTTGCCAGCAACATTGCAGGAAAGACTACAAGAGAATTTATTCTCACTGTAAATGGTAAGAAAAGATATTCATTGTTTCATTTAGAAATCTAACCAAGGGCATTCAAAGAGATGATAGCTTTTTCATATGAGCATACTAAATGAAGCCGTGTGCTATCTTACTGCTTTTGAAAAAGGCAACATGTAGTATTTGTATTAGATCTATATTGCAAATTAACTCAATTTCCAAAAAACATAACTGGAGATATTTTACTCTTAGAGAATATGTCCAGCTGTTATTAGCAGATCCTGATGTTTTGTGTCATTCAGAATCAGAACCATTGAGGAAGTCAGTACACGAAATCACTGGATAACAAATGGCCCATCATTTAGTTCACCTTAATTGATGGTGGCTGAGAGTACATATGTGCCAGACAGAGACTGTCATAGGACTGTAATTCTATTAAATATGACATCTAAGTGCCAACATTTGGGAAGACAATGTAGACTTTCCCCAAAACAGTCTATTGGATATTTAATATATAAAATTTTACAGAATATTGGGTGACCCACACAACTAATATCTCTAATACTAAAATTAAAATTCAGGCTGTCTATTCCCATATGAACTTAATGATCAATAAAATGCAGCTCTGAAAATTGCATGATTAGTCACAGATGTGTTTTTTGTTAAAACAGCCCACTTTCTGTTCTTCATTTAAAGTGAAGCTGTTCCAGGGTTAACATTCTCTGACCATTATTTGGCCAAAGAGAAATAAGAAATATCATCTTTAATTTGCATCAGACTAGAGCTGACTTTTATTCAAGCCTCTCGTACAGCAAGCCAGATATCATACATCATATTCAGCATTTAAAATTCCCCTCCCTATCTACCCTTTATTTTTAAACACAAAGTATCTTGAGTAAGACTTCAGGAATTAAACCTCAATTCTATTTATACTAACCTAGATTCGTGTAGACAAAGCTATACATTTGACTCGAAGCTCACCTCATGTTACATCTTCAGGGTCTTCATGCAGCCTGTTTTATTTAGCATAACCGAATTTTTTCATGTGCATCCCTTGTTCAGTTCCTCCAAACATAAACGGTGGCCCCCAGAGTCTTGTAATTCTTTTAAATAAGTCAACTGTATTGGAATGCATTGCTGAAGGTGTGCCAGCTCCAAGGATAACATGGAGAAAGGATGGAGCTGTTCTAGCTGGGAATCACGCAAGGTAACAATTCTGGAAAATAAGAAAAATACTGTAAGACCTGAAATACAAATTCTTAATTTTTTTTCCTAGTGCACTATTTTGGTCTCATTATGCTTAGAGTGAATCATTTCATCTTAGTATTTTATTTATTATTTTTCTGAGATGGAGTCTTGCTCTGTTGCCCAGGCTGGAGTGCAGTGGCATGATCTTGGCTTCAAGTGATTCTCCTGACTCAGCCTCCCAAGTAGCTGGGATTATAGGTACGTGCCACCATGCCCAGTTAATTTTTTTTATTTTTACTAGAGATGGGGTTTCACCATGTTGGCCAGGCTGGTCTCGAACTTCTGACCTCAGGTGATCCACCTGCCTCAGCCTACCAAAGTGCTGGGATTACAGGCATGAGCCACCACTCCAGGCCAAAATTTAGTGTTTTAAAAGCATAATTCCTAAGGCTTATGTCTATGTAATGATTATAATCCACTCAAGATCACAAGCCCATCTATGCACCTTTGCATCATGTCCTTTTCTTCCATCAATGGTATTGTAAACCTGTGTCATCTGAAACAGGAAAAAAACTGAATGGATTTCACCAAGTGTTTAACACTTCCCTCAGACAAAATATGAATAATCCAAAAAGGCTGATTCAGAGGACTTCACTTGTGATTTCTCTTGCAGATATTCCATCTTGGAAAATGGATTCCTTCATATTCAGTCAGCACATGTCACTGACACTGGACGGTATTTGTGTATGGCCACCAATGCTGCTGGGACAGATCGCAGGCGAATAGATTTACAGGTCCATGGTAAATATACTTTTATAGACAACATCCAGTCTCTGTGTCAAATGCTCTTTGATAGTCTAACTAGTGAGGTCATAAAGACCTTGACACTGAAGGCTAGTTAAGCAATTTACATTATATTATAAAGAGTCAACCCCCAAGTTTTCTCCTTTGTATAGATAATATTATCACAGCACTGTTAAAATTCACATAACCTTGTTGTGCTCATAACTAGGAGGCAAGTTAATCACTCATTTCAGTTCAGTAGATACATTTTGAATTGCATACTATTTGCTGACTGTGTTTCCTTCTTATTTGGTGACGTTGTCTTAGTTCCTCCATCTATTGCTCCGGGTCCTACCAACATGACTGTAACAGTAAATGTTCAAACTACTCTGGCTTGTGAGGCTACTGGGATACCAAAACCATTAATCAATTGGAGAAAAAATGGGCATCTTCTTAATGTGGATCAAAATCAGAATTCATACAGGTAAGGATAATTTAATCAAAACCCCCCACCAACTACTTGGAAACAGTTTGTAATGAATCAGCATTTTAGTTCTATCAGTGGGGTCAGCTAATATATAGACTATAACAAATTAGCTAGTAGCGAGTGGGTATTTTTTCCTTAATATGGACTTCGTTTTTCAGCCTAAAATATTTTTCTGAATTATAGGTCAAGTTTGCATACACATACCCTGTGGATGACTGTCAGTCATTAGATTTACATCCTGCCTTAGGTGTTCAATACCTTTTAGAATTTTATAAAGGCAAAGAATTAAAACATCATTTTATATAAAAGAAAAACTATTCTGTAAAAGTAGATACAAGCGTTAGTTGTAGACTAAAAGTCAAATTTTATACCTTAAAATACAATTTAGATATTGGCAGAATGTGTAGGGAGGAAAAACAGCATTTTCTCCATTTTTTCTTTTGCCTTTTTCCAAGCTTTACTACCATAGTTAATAATACGGCAATATCTATTTTTCAAAGGCTAAACTTTAAATCACTAAGAATTTCTGATGTTATAGGTGAGAATCATTTTTTGTATCTTACCTGAGCTGTTAGATCATTACTCTGTCAAACATTGGCTGTAGTCCTAAAAGCAAAAGCTGTCTTATGTCCACTTTGACAAAAATCAATTCCCATACCCCAGGAAATATGAAACTAGGGGTGCTTCAGTTGAAATTCTATCCTTTCTCTCTCTTTCTCACCCTTTTAATCTTTTGGCATTGGGAGGTTCAGTGACTTGAAAGTATATACAATACGGAAAATGTGCCATGCTTTTGAATAAAAAGTATGTTAAATATGTTTTTATTAGCGTTTTTATTAAATCATTTCTATTCTGTCATTCACAGTGTGAAGTAAAATAGATAATTCTTAGACCTATTTTAAATCATACTAAACTTCCTAAAATTTGAAGTATTCTAAATTTTAGTTTCATACACACACACACACACACACACACACACACACACTTGTTCAAAACTATATATATATGTATATAGAAATAGATATTGCCATATTATCTAAAAGGTAGCCACACATTTAATGAGACATGCGAAGTAGGGAAAAGGATGAGACACACAGACCCACTCATTAGCCATCTGCCAATGGAAATAAACAAATATCAACCTGCTAGGTTATTGTGAAATTTAGAGATAATTTATCCAAAGCATTTAAGATGGTGCCAGGAGTGTATCTGATGCTCAGTAAACAGTAAACAGTGGCTGTTTTCAGTGTTATTGTACTGTATTTCTCCTAAAAGAGCAAGGTCTATCATGATATGAGCATTCAGAGAATATAAGATTCCCTCTTGAGACAATCCTTCCAACAAATACTTCCTGTAAATTTTATATCAAGTTTGAGGCTCTAGAAAGCTACTACATAAAACATAAACATATAATCTCTAATGCATAAAATTTTCTTCAGGTACATGATGTTAATTTTAACATGAGGGAGAAGTACTGTTTTCATCAATTTTCAACATGGTATCATCTTGAACTAGCTGGAAAAGTGTATGAAAACCTACATATAGTATCTCATGCTTTGAAATCTGTCTTCTAGGCTCCTTTCTTCAGGTTCACTAGTAATTATTTCCCCTTCTGTGGATGACACTGCAACCTATGAGTGTACTGTGACAAATGGTGCTGGAGATGATAAAAGAACTGTGGATCTCACTGTCCAAGGTAGAACTGGCTGGGAACACGGATTGAAAGATGATAATACTACACTTCATCATTCCGCTACTTTACAAGAGGGATCCCTTTTCTTTCCTTTTTTAAAAAAATTTTATTTTAACTTCAGGGGTACATGTGCAGGTTTGTTATATGGGTAAATTTGTGTCATGGGGGTTTGTTGTACAGATTATGTCATCACCCAGGTATTAACCAAGAAATAAAAGGGAGGTATCCCTTTTCTACTTACTAACTTTCACTTTCAGAGCACAAAGAGGATTATGGTAATTCTTTGGAAACCTTTAAAAGTTGGAAATGTGTAGTTTTTTTTTTTTTCTTTTTGTTATTGTTGTTTTAGTTCCACCTTCCATAGCTGATGAGCCTACGGACTTCCTAGTAACCAAACATGCCCCAGCAGTAATTACCTGCACTGCTTCGGGAGTTCCATTTCCCTCAATTCACTGGACCAAAAATGGTATAAGACTGCTTCCCAGGGGAGATGGCTATAGAATTCTGTCCTCAGGTAAGACCAAGCTCAGTGATTTCACTTCTATTGATTGTATTAGTTATTGATGCACATCCTCACCTGGCCTTTGTTACACCAGAATAAAAGAATAAAACATGCATGCATTCTTGGACTTAAAAATCTGGAAAAAATGCAAATAACATAGGAAGGGGATCTAGGGAATGGAAGAGAAAGAAAGAAGTCTGGAAACAAAATAACAATATCTAAGACTGATCTGAATATAATAAACATGATCACCAGTATTTATGTGTATATTACCAAACCTAAGGGTTAATAAATTCCCTAGTTTCCTGTGAGTGAACCACACTTCTTTCATTGGTCAAATAGAATGTCTCTTCATTTATTAAACATTTAGTGCCTAAGACAGGAAATAGACTCTACTAAGACTCTGGAACTATGTAACTAAAACAGGGTTCTAGGTTTCAAGGCTTTTCAAATTGAATATGTAGGCTGAGTGAGTCGTGAGTTCTATGAAGGAAAATTTTTTATAGTGGTAGTAACTATCATTTATACAATTTATAGTATGGAAGAAAAAAATCACCTAAACAAAGTATAGGTGATTCAGATTGCTGTTTCTAAAGCTTATTCTACACTGGGGAAAAACACTAGAGATAAACTAAAGTAGCAACTAATATCCTGGGACTTTATGAGTATGTGCATATTATTCTAAGAGAATTTGTAACAATAGAAGGCAAGTAGTGGAAAATTCGTTCCCAGGATGCAACTTGGCTTTCAAGAAAAATTATTTTGACTATAGATTGGTAGCAATTCAAATCATAAAATATTTTAGAATGAAGTACTAGGCTAAAAAATCAATTTAGAACTTTCTCAAAATATTAATCCCAGCAACTTCATTCCTAGGTATTTACCCAAAATAAATGAAAACATTTGTCTACACAAAGACTTATATGCAGATGTTCATACAGCGTCATTAACAGTAGCCAAAAAGTGGAAACAATTGAAATGTCTATCAGCTGATAAATGGATAAATAAAATGTGGTATATCCATGCAATGGAATTATGTTTGGCAATAAAAAGGAACAAAATACTGACAAATGCTGCAGCACATGAACCTCAAAAACATTATGCTCACAGTGAAAGAAGTCAGGCACAGATGATCACATACTGTATGATTCAACTTATATGAAGTGTTCAGAAAAGGCAAATCTGTGGAATCAGAAAGTAGATTAGTGGTGGGCTAAGTCCAGAATTGGGAGTGGGCAATGACTGCAAATGAGCACCAGGTTTCTTTTGGGGGTGATGGAAATATTTTAAAATTAGATTGTGGTGATGTTTGCATAACTCTGTAAGTATAGAAAAATCATTGACTTGTGCATTTAAATGAGTGACGCTTATGATATGTAAATTAAACCTCAACAAAGCTGTTAGTAATAATTTAAAAAGTACCATGCTAGGCACTTCAGGGAATACAAGTATGGATATAAGCAAAGCACCACCATGCTAGTTGCAGAAAACACACAAAAATGAGAGACAAATTTTACTGAACTAAAAAAACTGAGATACAATTTATATCAAAACTGTTTTGTTTTGTTTTTTTCCTTTTTAGGAGCAATCGAAATACTTGCCACCCAATTAAACCATGCTGGAAGATATACTTGTGTCGCTAGGAATACAGCTGGCTCTGCAGATCGACACGTGACCCTTCACGTTCATGGTATGGAAGGCTATTTACTCATTCAAAATTTGCTGGGTTTGGGGAGGTTTTAAGTCACATTTATTCTGAAAGGGTATTTATTCTGAAAGAGCTATGAACCAAAGTAATATCTTGAAATTATATACTGAAATTTATAATTTCAGTATATATTTCAGAAAATTTATACTGATATATCTGGTATATATCTACTAGTATATACCAGATATACTGATATATATCTATATAGATATATAGTGATATATATACTGATATATATACTGATACATATCTGACATATATACTGATATATATCTATATAGATATATATATCTATATACTGATATATATCTATCATTATATCTGGTATATATAGTGATAAGCCTGGTAGATATTTTTAATACACTAAAAAAGGCACACAAATGACAAACCACTCAAAGTAGCTCCAAATAACTTTTCTTCTTGGATTTTTACAACCTATTCCTGATTCTAGTCTTCCAGTGGAGTTCTTCTAATGGAAACTGGCTACTGTAGCAAGATTCAAAGAATGCAGTGTGGCCAGCATTCACTTTTCTCTTGGACAATCAAATCACTGATATTTTAGAATTATGAATTTGGGTAATTTTAAGCCCATCACTATAATAGACATGGTTTCCATTAACTAGTGCTATTACTTCTTTTGTTGATTGGCTTTTATAGAGCCTCCAGTCATTCAGCCCCAACCAAGTGAACTACACGTCATTCTGAACAATCCTGTTTTATTACCATGTGAAGCAACAGGGACACCCAGTCCTTTCATTACTTGGCAAAAAGAAGGCATCAATGTTATCACTTCAGGTATCTACCACTGTTTCTATCAAGAAAATCATAGCACATCAGTGTTTTCCAATTCAAATCAGTATGATTGTTTTTAATGAAAAGGGTTTTTTGTTTTTTTTCACCTGCTTTTGTAACTGTGATGTAGGCAAAAACCATGCAGTTCTTCCTAGTGGCAGCTTACAGATCTCCAGAGCTGTTGGAGAGGATGCTGGCACTTACATGTGTGTGGCCCAGAACCCAGCCGGTACAGCCTTGGGTAAAATCAAGTTAAATGTCCAAGGTACCTAAATAATTCATCTCTGTTTTCAATTCAACAATGTTTGTAACCATGTATACTAAATATTTACATCTCTAAAATGATTATGCTGTGTTCCTCCACAGTTTTCAACATTCTTAGTTTGTATTATCCTATTGGTTATATCACTTTTATGAAGAAGAAAGTTTAATGTGTTTTGCTTTGTTTGCCTTTGTTTATATAAGGAAACTCAGGCATCTAATCCTATTTTGAATTTCTATGAGCCTCCTTTAATACCCCATTTCACTATAGCACATGTATAATATGATTGTTAAAACAATTCTCTACAGCACTACCCTGGATACATTACAAAACACTGGATTATAATGTCCCACTTAAAAAAATCATAATCGCAGTTAAACCAACTTGATGGAAAAAATTATTCTAAAGAGAAAACAAAGTATTTTTGTGTTTTCCATTTAACTGATATTTTCTTGGTATAATTTTTATATCTTGCATGCGCTACTTTTGCAAATAAGAAGTGACCTAGAAAAAGGTTTCAAGCTACTGAATTTGAATCAGCTTAAATTTCTTATAGTGCAGTTTTCCTATGGTAGGTTCATGAATATCGTAAACCTCACTTTCCTGCATATTATAAATCTAACTTGTTTGTATTTTTCAACACTTATTCAACATCAATAACTGGAAACATTGAACATTACAGACATGACCCTTCTCTTATGGTGTTTATACTCTGATGGAGAAGGAGAAACTTTAAACTACCAGATAGAGCAATTAATGATCAATTCTGATGTATGTTATATAGAAGAAAAACAAAAGACTGAGATGGAGAAGAATAATGGGGATAGGTGGGGACCACTTTAGATTAATGGTTAGGGTAGGTTTCTCTGAGGAATTAACATTTAAAGTGACCCCAGAATGATGAGCAAGTGTAAGCCACGGGCAGGTTGGTGGAGTGTCCAAAGGAGAGAGGACAGCATGTGCAGTGACCCCAAGTCAAGAGTGAAAAAAGAAAATATGGCAGTGTGGCTAGACGGTGGTGGACAAGCACAAAGCAAGCAAAACATAAGGGAGATCAGAAAAGGAGGCAGGGCCCATGAATGCATTACGTGGCGTACCCTAGGAAATGTAGATTTTATTCTCTGTGCAAAGAAATTTTTTGAAGGACTTATCCAGGACTCTCATTTCGTTTTAGGAAGACCCTTTTTGCAGCTTTTGGTAATGGCTTAAAGAAAGGGCAGGACTGGAGTTAGAACTGTCACACTTATCTGGGTAGTGTGTTATTTTCCAAGAGTGAAGACAGGAGCATGAGTTGCAAAAGTGAATGAGAAAAGTGATGAATTTATGTTATTTTGAGAGAGGTAATTGTTAGGATTTCTGATGAATTTGGTAGGTTAGGAAAAGAGAATTAGTGAAGCTTCCTGAGCTTCAGACTTGAGCTAGTGAGATGGTAGTGCCACGTTGGAATGCAAGGGGAAGAACTGGCTTGGGAAGAAGGAAACTGCAATTTCTGTTTAAGTATATTAAACACGGGAAACTGCCGGGCGCGGTGGCTCACACCTGTAATCCCAGCACTTTGGGAGGCCGAAGCAGGTGGATCATGAGGTCAAGAGATCGAAACCATCCTGGTCAACATGGTGAAACCCCGTCTCTACTAAAAATACAAAAAATTAGCTGGGCATGGTGGCGCATGCCGGTAATCCCAGCTGCTCAGGAGGCTGAGGCAGGAGAATTGCCTGAACCCAGGAGGCGGAGGTTGCAGTGAGCTGAGATCGCGCCATTGCACTCCAGCCTGGGTAACAAGAGCGAAACTCCGTCTCAAAAAAAAAAAAAAAAAAACATGGGAAACTATTAGAAATCCTAGTGGAGATGTCAAGTAGAGAGTTGAATATATATGAATCTGGAGCTCATGAGAGAAGCATAGTGTAAGATAAAAATTTGGAAATAATCAGTGTTAAACCCACAAGACTGGATAAGATCATCAAGGAAAGAGAATGTGGACAGACTGCTGAGGAGAAAGCCCTAGAACCATGCATTATTTACAAGTCTGAGAAAGGAGAGGACACTGGGAAATAATACAATGGGGAGGGCAGGGATATCGCTGGAAAACTTAATGAAAGCTAGGGGAGGATAGTGTTTCAAGAAGAGAGTGAACAGCTTTGTTAAATGCAGTTGAGTCAAGTAGGATAAGGACCCAAAAGTATTCATTAGTTTCAGCAACACAGAGGTCATAGAAGAGAACATTTTTAGATTTGAGGAGTTGTTTCTTCATGAAATGATTGAAATTATTGACATGGGAGAAAGGGACAAAGAAACACATTAAACAACCAAAAGCATTTCAACATTCCAAAAGCAACCAGAGAGAATTGCTTCCTCCAGAGGCACGAAAAATTCTGAATAGACTGTCTCCTTGTGGATACAAATGTAATGGTGAGCACAAATTCAACCAAATAATTTTGTTGCTATAATCTTAATATGATTATTCATAGTTCTTTTATATGCCTTTTTATAGTGATGCATTACAACTACTCAATAGAATATCCAGACTAATACCTAAGTGGTGATCAGCCTATTATAAACCCTTGGAAAGGAAATCCTTATTATAAGCCCTTTTATAGGTTTCCAAATAAGTGGGAAGAGGTTTACCTATATGATTATTTTCCATGATCTACTTATGTATTCATTCATTCAAATAATCCTTTATTAAATATAACCACTGTATATAAGGCATCATTCTAAGCTCAATGGAAATACATAAGTAAAAGTATCTGAGCAGTTGAGTATTTTCCAAAACTTGGCGTTTATTTTGGAAGTTTCAGTACCTAAAGTAAATCACATAATTTATGTAAGTTAAAGAAAATACTTTTATTGGTACAGCTTAAATTTTCTAGATATGCAAGCCCTCATGAATATATGCTTATCTCCTTATTTAAAATTGACTATCAATCACTTAACATTTGTTAGGGACTAGTTTTCTGAAGTGTGTCCAAATTACTTTTTTATTCCCATGAAAACAAGGTGTAGTGCTCCCTTTCTAATGATATAGTGAAGTCAAGAGTTTATTTCTTATCAATATTTGCTAGAGCAGTACTGTAGCATGTAATTTGCACACTCACGCTTTTAAGATGAAGTTTGAACTTTATATTTTAGTTCCTCCAGTCATTAGCCCTCATCTAAAGGAGTATGTTACTGCTGTGGACAAGCCCATCACGTTACCGTGTGAAGCGGCTGGGCTCCCACCGCCTGACATTACATGGCATAAAGATGGGCGTGCAATTGTGGAATCAATCCGCCAGCGCGTCCTCAGCTCTGGCTCTCTGCAAATAGCGTTTGCCCAGCCTGATGACGCTGGTCAGTACACGTGCATGGCAGCCAACGTGGCGGGATCGAGCAGCACCAGCACCAAGCTCACCGTCCATGGTAGGTTGTTGAACATGACTTATTGCAGTCTGCTACACTACCATGGCAAAGAGAAAAGGCTGCTAAGTGCAAATATGATGGAAGTCAAAAACCCTTAAACTCAGTAATCCAAAGTGTGTGGAGGGGTGTGTAGGTGCACTTCAAATCTGTTTTCTGTAAGCTGTGTTTACACGTGTGCGTGTGCACACATATTTTATTAATATTTCCAGGATTTTTAATGTGTTGCTGGTACCCTCTCATATTGTGATGACTTGGCTTATGCGGAGTCTGTGTTTTGTGACTTTTCTGCTTTACTTCTCAAGCTTCAAGTCATCTTGGTTCAAAATGAATCACCGTATGACCTACACTGTACTGTTTGACCCTAATGAGAATTAGGAGATCTATTTGATTCATTAAAGTGGACAAATATTTACATGTACATTTTTATAACAGAAATACATCCTGTTTTTGTATTAAGGCAACTAACAAAATATGGAAAAATCAGCATTGAAATATTTTTAGTTTGTATTGTGTATTTTAACTAAGGAAAGAATCCCTATTAATATCAGTGGTAGGAAACAATAGCAGATTAAACTGCTTCCAACCTCTATTTTCAGAAGTAATTTTTATTATAATAAGGAGTTTCTGCTTTTTCATTTTTCAGAAATTTGTGAAAGCTGTTTTTATTTTTCAAGAGTATTTGAATTTTCTATAACTTTGTAGTAACAGAGACCATTTCAAGTGGAAACATTTTTGGTTGAATACATAATTTAGCCAAAATTAAAAATCACTATTTTTGAGTTTTCCAAATAACTCCTCTGCTTTCAGTTAATGTAATTAAACTAATTCATGTACACTATCCATTTGCCTTCAAATAAATAATACTCCTTCTTTTCAAGTGTCTGTAAAAACTTTACCAAAATTTACCATATACTAAACAACAAAGAAATTAATGTTTCAAAAAGGTAAACCATAATTTCTACCCACCATGAAATAAAGCTAGAAATTTGTAATGAACTTTTAATGCCAAAACCCCAAACCCAGACAACTTTAAAGAACACTCTTCCAGCCAAAAACTAGATCAAAGAATATTTTTCTATTTTCAGATGATTTAGAAAATAAAGACACGACATATCAAAATGTACACTGTGTGGTCAAAGCTAAAATCAATATAAAGACATAGCCATAATTCTTTCATTTTTAAAAAGAAAGAACTGAAGTAAATACACTAATGCTGCAAATTTGTATCTTCTAACAAAAGACAAATAGCAACCCAAGGAATCCACAATAGAGGATAATGAAACTAGAGCATGAATTAATTAAAAATGAATATTTGTGATGCATCATTGAGCAAAATCAATGTTTGTGTTTCCCAAATTATCTGTAATGTTTATATAATGTTTGTATATATAATCATATAATCACAAAGGATAAAAAAATTGACTGCTATTTTAATTGAAAGCAGTTAATTTAACTGAAAGTAGCTAATTAAAGTTGATATGACAATTTTATTTTTGCTAAGGCTGACTGTTCTCCTGTCACTCTTTAAAATGTCATTAAGGTAGGTTCCCTTCTATCTGATTTGTTTGAATAATTCCAAATTGATTGTTTTGGGAAGGGAGTGTATTTCTACTTTTGAGCCAAGAATTCTTAATACTTTTTGTCTTTTCTTTAGAAGTAACTATCTTACTTCTAAGTCCAATAGAGTATTTTTTATTACACTAAAATATTCAGTTCATCTCTATGCTGCCTAAATTCTAGTTAAAAATTGAGTCCCAAGAAGTATTTGCTACTATAATGTGCAAAGTTATAAAGTCACTATGAAAATTTCCTCTGACAGTGTAAAAACTGAATTAAATGTCTTGGTCTGGTTTACATTCATTGTAACATGTAAAATACTGCCGTAAGTATTTTTTTCTACAGGCACTTTGTGACATTCGATATTGGGTGAGTGTTTTGTAGTGTTTTATGGTGACTATTATTAGTTCCTCTTCACAATATTATCTCTGAGACAAATACAGCAGTTATACAACCATAGAAGCATTTCTTGGTTTGGTTGTTTGTTTTACTTCACTACAATAAACAGAAGTAAGTCAAAGATGGAAAAGTCAGAAAGCCAAATAAAATATAAAGAGCTTCCACCCAGTTCTGTCATTTGCTCAGAAACTAAATGTAAATATATTCAGTAAGTTCAAATACATTAGAATTATTGCTAGTACCAAAAATGTGCTTGCTTTCATAGCAGGAAGCAAATCAATACCTTCAGAGATGTTCATTTTTAGTATTTCTAGCAGAATTAGCCTCAAAAGAATTTTTTTTGTGTTAACTCTTCATAGTACCACCCAGGATCAGAAGTAAAGAAGGACACTACACGGTCAATGAGAATTCACAAGCCATTCTTCCATGCGTAGCTGATGGAATCCCCACACCAGCAATTAACTGGAAAAAAGACAATGTTCTTTTAGCTAACTTGTTAGGAAAATACACTGCTGAACCATATGGAGAACTCATTTTAGAAAATGTTGTGGTAAGTTTAATGGCCATGAACAGATACATTAAGCCAGATTGTAAATTTGCTGTTATACTTTAGTAATTTAGCATGAAAGTATATTCTTTAATAATTAAAGAAAATATTCTTGGGACATTAAAGAAAATATTAAATATTTATTTAAAAATTAAAATATTAAAGAAAATATGTCCCATGAATGAGAATAGTATTTAACAGATAACAGGAACTGATAAATGCCCTCCTTCTGAAATTATTTTATGTTTGTGGAAATATATGTTGATCAGGACAAATTTTAAGTGCCTGTGCCATATTCTGTGCTCTTAACTTTATATGGCAATAATAAGCATCTAAATAATTGTAATTTTTATGCTACATTTTCAATTATTTAGTACTTCGAAGCAAAAAAAAAATGTTAAACTTTTTAAAAAAGAAAAATAGTCTATAATATGTGTCTTAATGCAATCAGAAGCAGTCATTAATTCAACAACTATTTATCGAACAACTAGCACTGGTTAGGCACTAGGAATACATCAGGGAACAAAAGAATCAAAGATCTTTGCCCTCATGGAGTTTATTTCTAGAGGAAGGAGATGATAAAAACTAAGAATAATTTTAGTCAGAGGAAAATAAGTCAGAAGAAAAAAAAAAAGGTGGCATGAAAAATAGAGAGGTCAAGGTGTCAGGAGTTGGAGTAGTGAAGGTGACAGTTGTAAACAGGGTAGAGTAAGCCCTCTTTGGGAAGGTGACATTTGAGCAAAACTTGAAGGAAGTGAATTAGCCAAGCAAATATCTGGAGGAGCAGACCGGGCCAAAAAAAAAAAAAAAAAAAAAAGGGCCGGGCGCGGTGGCTCAAGCCTGTAATCCCAGCACTTTGGGAGGCCGAGGCGGGTGGATCACGAGGTCAAGAGATCGAGACCAGGCAGACCAACATGGTGAAACACCATATCCACTAAAAATACAAAAAAAAAAAAAAAAAAAAAATAGGCGGAGCAAAGAACTTGAAGTGGAAACATGCCCAGTATATTTGAAAAACAGGAGGCCAGAGAAAGCAAAGCAAAGAATGAAAGGAGAAAGAAGTCAGTGAAAAATGGAGGCAAAATCATGTCGAGTCTTACAGGTCATTGTAACAATTTTACCATTTACTCTAAGTCAGAAACCACTGCAGGTTTTTGATCAGGGGAGCCATATTATCTGCTTTACATTTTTAAAGGTTATGTTGGCTGTTGTGATGAGAATAGATGGTAAGGAGACAAGGACAGGAGCAGCAAGACCTGTTGGGAAGATGTCTGGAGGCAGATAAGAAATGATAAAACTCAAACCAGGGTGTTAGCAGAGAAGAGGCAGAAGTAAGGTTCTACATATACTTCGAAGCTAGCATTTTCTGACAGATTGCAAGGAGGGTGTGAGAAAAAAAAATAAGGGGTGACTCAAATGTTTGAGACCAAAGGTATGAATGATTGGATGGATGAAATAGCCATCAGCTAAGATGGTGAAGGCTACAGGTGGTACAGGAAGGGGCCATTGGAAGGAATTGGGAGCTCAGTTTTGGGGCATGAGTATGAGTTTTAGGCATCAGAGCAAGGAGTTAGAAGAAGAAGTTCAATAGAATTCGAGTTTGTAAGAAAGTATCAGTATCTAGGTTTGAGATACTGGTAGTCATCAGCATACAGTTGGTATTTAAAGCCATAGCACTGTATGAGATCACCAAAAACTTGAGTACAGATATAGAAGAAAAGAGGACCAGAGGCTGAGCCCTCTCGCATGCCAACATTAAGATGTTAATGTTGAGGGGAAGCCAGCAAAAAAGTTGGAGAAGGAGAAACCAGTGAGATAGGAGGGAAAGTAGGAGAGCGTAGTGTCCTGGAAGCCATGTAAAGGTGGTTTCGCATAGAAAGGACTCATAATTGTGTCAGATGCTACAAATGCATCAAGAAAAATGAGTGCTGAGAGCTAGCCATTGAATTTAGCAAATGATGCCTCAGAATTGCAGGTAATAGTGCCCTTTCTCTTACCATTTCCTCTGATGCTTCTGGTGGTCTTTGGTACCACCTTACTCAGAGAGCCAATTAAGCTGCTGTCAAGTTGCTGTCAGCTTTTGGGATTGTTCGCTCTTTATTTGTGCATTGCAGAGCAGCAATACACTTGATATCTAGTAAACCACAGAATCTACAGTTTTTGAAATCTTACCACTGTAAAATGATTGTTATTGTTCTGAACGGTATGGGCTTATGTTTAAACTCCTACATATTTTAAATTATGTAATGCAAAAGCTAACCTGATGGTTAAAACTAAAAGATGGACATTTAAATCGTCTTTGGATATGAGAGTTCCTTGAGGGCCTAGCTATGCAATCTGATGTCTTTTACATACTATGATATATGACTATGAAACTTTAAATGCTACGGTTTTTTTTTAATTTTAGCTGGAGGATTCTGGCTTCTATACCTGTGTTGCTAACAATGCTGCAGGTGAAGATACGCACACTGTCAGCCTGACTGTGCATGTTCTCCCCACTTTTACTGAACTTCCTGGAGATGTGTCATTAAATAAAGGAGAACAGCTACGATTAAGCTGTAAAGCAACTGGTATTCCACTGCCCAAATTAACATGGACCTTCAATAACAATATCATCCCAGGTTGGTCATTTAATTCCCAAGAAGTGAAAAAGTACACGTATGTAGAACTCTAGGCCAGGCTCTGTTTCCTCCAGCTGTGAAAATTAATTGAAGAGTAACAAGTGAAGAATTGACTGCTTTAAGTTCTGTAAAATCTGCCTCTGCTTGGATTTTACCCTCTACCTAATATGTATGTGTTGTTCCTTCTTTTGGAAGGATAAGTTGAACACTGGGCCATATGTTGCGGTTATAAGTAGCTTTTTTAACCTAAATATAATTCCCTCTACCCCATGAGAAGGCAGTATTGTTTATATAGGCACCTAAACTTACCCAGCTGGACCTCCTTCATCATTGATCAATGGATTAAGATGGCCACTGTTGGAATCCTGAAGATTCACTTAATTTTACAGAGAAGAATTCTACTTCTCACTGTTTGCATCAGCCTCTATTACAGTGTAGATTAATTTATGTAGAAAATTTCTACACTTACAAGTTAAGTTCATGTCTAGAACCCAGGAGCATCCATCCCTGGGTAAACAAATATCTACTTATTAGTTAGCCTTTGTCATCAGCATAAAGACATTGTCAATACTGAGAAACTATCCTACCCCAAAATGGAGTTCTGAAGTATTACATTATCATCATTTACTAAATCTCTTGCAGAAAAGTAGTAATAAGCTTGAGGGTTTTTTCCTCTTATAAAGTTATGTTAATACTGGAATTTATCAGCTGTGTTACCTTATTAACAACAATAGATCTCACTAAGGAAAAGATTAAAAAGTCTAGTCAATATTGTTTTCTGAAAGTGCAGTACTAATTTAGCTATTTAACTTTTAAAGCTTAATTTTCCACTTAATATTAATCAATAAAAGATTTTTAAAAATAACTTGAATGAGGAAAGCATGCAAGGTAAGCATACGTATTTAGATATGAACTGGTTTCATTAGAATTTTATTTTGTTTTAGGATTAGCACATTTACCTTATATTTTCTTCTAAATGTTATACATTCTTTATAATATTATAAATTTTATAAAAATTACTATCATACATGTTTAAATAAATGATCCGCCTTTGTAAATACTTAAACACCATTTATGATTTATAGATAAGTTTAAATTATGACAAATTTGACCATGTTATTGCCTAACTAGCATACATTTTCATAATTTTCCCCTTTGTCCTGCCAAGTGAGTTGAATTATAAGCTGAAAAGGTTTTCATGTGTTTGATGCAAATTGTTTGGTAGGAAAAGTGGTAGTGAGATAAATGAAATGGAAAATGTAATATTTCTGAATGAAAAATTTTTGAAACTCAGACCACGAGCCAGCTTTAAGCAACACATTTAGATGAAAGGTTTACTTTAAACCTAAAATAATTTTTTAAAGATGTTTGTTTTCATTCTCTTTTCCTGTTCTTTCTGCTGTTTTTTTGATCTTCAAACAAGTGTCTATAGATGTAGTAAATGGCTCAGGGGAAGAAATCTGTGGGAAAGGCTCTCTTCTCCAATGTCACCTTTTTGGTTCAGTTGCTGACCTACTCATAAATCTAATGTGCAAAATACTGAGCTGTCGTGAAATTTTTCCTAGGTTACTGAGAGGCGTTTGGGTTGTTTCTTGTTTTCCTCAGCCCACTTTGACAGTGTGAATGGACACAGTGAACTTGTTATTGAAAGAGTGTCAAAAGAGGATTCAGGTACTTATGTGTGCACCGCAGAGAACAGCGTTGGCTTTGTGAAGGCAATTGGGTTTGTTTATGTGAAAGGTAGGTAAAAGCGCTCCATTTTTAATTTATAGTGCATTCATAATGAATGGCTAAAGTTTTGGTTTTCTATTATATGGTAATACAATATAACTTCAGTTTTTAATCCACTCAGTCCTATTTCACAGATATGCAAATTCATGAGAAAAAAAATTATGAGCATTCGACTCAAAAGTAGGTAAGAAGCAAGTAAAGAGATCATTTCACACAAAGTGGAATCATCCCCTTAGAATAATGAAATTGACAAAATTATCTGGCAATTTAGCATGAAGAGTTGATTCTGGAAAATTCATGAGGTTTTAAAGTGGCTTTCTTCTCCTCTTTAGTAAATTATTTTTAGTAGGTCAAAAATCACAAAGAAATTATCAGCACTTACTTTTCCTTTGTATCTATCTTACATTATTTTCCAGAACCTCCAGTCTTCAAAGGTGATTATCCTTCTAACTGGATTGAACCACTTGGTGGGAATGCAATCCTGAATTGTGAGGTGAAAGGAGACCCCACCCCAACAATCCAGTGGAACAGAAAGGGAGTGGATATTGAAATTAGTCACAGAATCCGGCAACTTGGCAATGGCTCCCTGGCCATCTATGGCACTATAGTAAGTCACACTGGAATGACTGATGCACCTTTAAACTCCCCCAGCCAATGCCCCTCTATAAGTGTCATAGATAAGAAAAATTTCTCTTACATTCCTATTTAAATCATAAAATCTGAATCAAAGAACTCCTTTTCAAAAACTGAAACAAGGATTGAAATAGATACTTTTAGCCTTTTCAAGTAAGTGCAAGCAGTGAGATAATTTGGCTGCCTCATTCCTTATCATTGACTTATTAATTAACATTTGGAGATAACCTCCTCAGACCTGTTTTAGGACAAGGAAATTGAAGAATTACAAACAGAGTAACATATAAATTATAGAGTAGATTTCACAGGAAGCTGATAACTATATTAGGCTTTTCCAAAGTTCAGTAATTCAGAAAATGAGTGGTGCTTTGGGTTATTATTCTAATTTGGGGGTCAGGTTACCCCAAAGTGAAATATTTTATCGAAAAATGTCTCAACTAGAATACACATGGTGAATTTGTTAAATCATATTTGGTGAGACCTCTTATGTGCTATTATTGTTTAATTAATTGAGATAATAATTAAAATATAGTATCTAATACCAAAACCAGTGGACTATTCACAGTCATTTAGTCTCCTTGATTTTACTTCAACGTTAGACATCACTTGTTGATTGGTCCTTTGATTATGAAATTATTTCTACTTTTGTCTGCCAGAACACAATGTGGCTCAGCCTTCTTCTTACCACTTTTCCCCTTTTCCTCTATTAATTACTATTTCTGAAGTCCTTGGTACTTCTAATATCAATTACTAATACTAATTTTTTTCACCATGTAATTTAAGATTCCTAAAAATCTAGTATCTCCAACCCTGAAACTCTTCCGAGTTCCATTTCTAGCTGTTCACTAGGAACTTCTGTTTGGATAATACGTTGAAATCTCCAATTAAACATCTAAGCCAACATTCCTTTCTCATTCTCCCAATCTCCTTTAATATCTGCAAATCAATTCCCCTTTATTGGCTTTGTTTTTCTTAAGGAGACCTGAATTCTTCTATTCACAAGACCTTCAGAGAAATCTATGACTCTAGTTACCAAAGCTAAATTTATTTAGTTGAAATCCTGTATAAATTTATACACACACAGAGACACACATAATGTGACCCACATCCTGTGATTTATTATTATAGGTAAATTAGTTTTTCACTTTCTCTCCTGAATTTCAAACTCTCTAGACAGAGGTCTAACTGAATGTACTTTTAATAATCCCCATTAGAAAAGACTCAATTTGTTAATTTGTCCTGCTTAATGCTTTTTAAGATATCTGTAAAATACCATTAGTATTTTTCTTCAATAAGATAATTTCAGATAGATGATCATAAAATAATGTAATTTTTGCTTTGGTTTCTTACCAGTTAGTATTCCTGGAGATCAATGATAGGCTATTTTGAAAAAGTTTATGCTTGGAATTTCTTTTCTTCATTCCCCCTGCTCCTCCTCCAAATCTATTTAAGAGGTTAGACATATGTAGATTTTCCTATTTCTATTAAAATTCCTTCTCAAAAATGAAATTTCAAATAAGCATCATCGTGAAAAAAGTGATTAGCCTGCTCTGTAGGCTCATATTTCTGTGAAAATGCTGCTTATTTCCATAGAATGAAGATGCCGGTGACTATACATGTGTAGCTGCCAATGAAGCTGGGGTGGTGGAGCGCAGCATGAGCCTGACCCTGCAAAGTAAGCTGCTTCATTAAACGTACTAAACACTTGATTTAAGAAATATTACCTAATAAAGAGTGTTCATTTTAAATCTATAGCAAGTTCATTCGTGGTAGCTCTCAAAGCATGGCTAATTTAGCTTTCTGCTGCTGATGGAGCACTTGTCATCAAACATTAAACTGACAACCCTTGCACAGATATTTTTTCTATTTTATCTAACATATTCAGTATAAGACTGCAATTGATCAGTGGCAGAGCTTTTTTATTACAACACATTCAATGGAGCGCCCCTTCTTAAAGTTCACCACAGTTATTCCAACATGCTTACAAAGATTGACATTTATGGCACTTTAAAATATTTATTAAAAATAAAGACTAATGTAAAGGAACTCAAAAGTGCTCCAGGTTGATGGCTGTAATCTTTCGTGAAATAACTAAACGTTCTGGGTGAGAACCTCAGGCTCATCAGGAAGCCCTTCAGTGAGAATTACTGGAAAACACAGTATTCATAATTGGAAAAACATGAAATACTCCAATGGACAACTGGAGAGTTTATAGAAGCATTTAGGGGCTGACCCAAAGACAATGTCATTGGTTTGAGAATTTAAGCAAGTCAAGTCATTTTGTGACTTGACTCAGTATTTAACAGAATGAATTTACATTTTCTTCCTTCACTATTAAGAGATGATCTACAGATTAGTCAAAACTAATTAGATTAGCTCTTAGCTGTTTGCCAAACTATATAATTCTCTAAGACGCAAATAGATTATAGACATTTAATAAGTATCTAAGACAATGTTTCACTAAAGAACATGTCTATCAAATGATAAAATGGGATGTCATTAGGAAAACATAGGGTTCTATGTTCAAATAAATCTGAGATAAAAATGAATTAAACAGAGTTCATGTATTTATTAAGTATATAAAGAACACTTACTATGTGCTCAGCCCTCCTCCTTAGGCTACCAAATTTCTTTACTGCAGAAATGTTAATAAGCTAATGCGAATTATGGCTCAACAAAAGGAGAATATGCCATATTTTCCCAATAAATATTGAGTGAATGTAGGTAGGATGCTACACAATCCACTGACCCAGTTTAAGAAAAGCTATACTCGAACAGCTCATCTGCACATACTGACAATAAATTCATTTTAATAAGTGAGGCATATTAAATAATCAAAAACATAATTGGTTCAAATTAGGATTAAAGTATCAGAAGCGATATTTTTAAAGTGTTTATATTTAATAATTATGTGAAGAAATTAATCGATCCACATGTGGAATTTTATTATTGTATTAATTTATAGCTTTGTATGCAATTGGGAATGTTTGATATGGTATCTAAATCAAGGCTCTGAGTTTATTTGATACCTTGGCCATTTTGATATGAGCAGACAAGTGTATTTAGTCATGTTGTCACTTAGTGTTGAGGGATAAACCTGAGGTATTCATGCAGCAACAGTTTATGTAATCAGGAAACTAGGAGAGAAATAAAAGCACCGCCCCTGAAAGTTTCTAGAGTGAAGTTAATATGAACATCAGTTAGAAGGCATTGTGTAGGGTGATGAGCATAAGTCAGAATAATGCTTTATATGACACTTGCTGAGAGAGTCAAACCTCACGTGAAGGAATTACTTTTTCAAAAGACATGTCACTGATACCTTTGCAGAAAAAACTAACATGTTAATATCACAATGAAACAGATTTTCGTTGTATTTTTGTCTTACTTGTATTCTATTTATACTAGATATACTTCTCGGTCTAAAATATGCAACCGCCACCTTGAATTATCTGCTATTTATTACCTCTCATTGAACAAATCATTCCACCTTTCAGTTCAATCTCACTGAGACACCATTCTTACCTATCATGCTCTTTCTCAAGAATGTATATGCTGCCCCCTTTGGTTTCTTATTTTAAGATTTAAACCAGTGTTTAAAACCCTGTATGCTGCTACTCTTCAGGGTGAACCATTCTTTCTATTCTGTTCATTGTCTTTAAAAAATAAAAAGCTAAATCCATCTCTATGTTGTGTCTTTCTCTCCAAGTGTTCTCCCCTCTCCTCTCTGTTCAAATAACGTTACCTGTTTTTGAAAATCCAGTTCAAGTGTCTTCTCCCCAATGAAGTCTGTCATATTCTGTCGTCTTTTCTTGGCACTATGGATCAATATAGACATAAGAATCTGCCAGCAGCTGCATGCAGTTCCTTTTACGGTCTTTCCAAGGACTCTGCTTGAGCCACTGTCATTTACTATCAACCCTGTTAACATCTCCCTCCTTCCTTTCTGGTTACCAGAATACCATTTTCTCCTGACTCGCTTCCTACCTCAGTGATCGGTTCTGAGTATCATTTATGGGCTTGTCTTCTGTCCATCTCTTAAATAATGCTGTCACAGTTGTTTCTGCCTTTGACCCTCTTCTCATTTTAGACTCTCTTCTGAAGCAATCTTACTGTGAAAGGCTTGCATATCTATAGTTCTTGCTCATCTCTATTCTTAGCTCTAGCTATGAATATCCTCCTGTCATCTAGACATCTCTATATGAATATCTTACAGATACCTCAAGCTCAATAGTCCTGAATGGATGCAAGTTATCATTCCCTACTCTTTATCCACAAATCCATTCTTCCTGTTGTGTGCTATTGCATTCTTGCTATTGCCCAATTACAGCATATTGTCCAAATCAAAACCCTGTAGTCATCAGTTCTTCCCTTTAACCCATGCCAATCCGTAACAAAGTTCTATCATTTCTACTTTCTTAATAACTCTTGGATATGTCTTCCTTTTCCTCTTAATTTCCAATGGCATGCTTTTGTTTGATCTATTGTTACTGTTGTTTATGCTCCCATATTAGTACACGTTAATTCTGTAGATATGCTGTAGCACAAATCTATCTTATCAGTGGACTATGAGCTCCTTGAGACTAAAAATAATGTCTTCTCTCTATATATTCTCAGCACCTAGCACAATGCCTGGCAAATAGCAGGCTTTCAATACATGGTTATTGAATATATGAATGATGACCAGTGATAAAAGAATGAGTTAATTAGCTGGGCGTGGTGGTGGGTGCTTGTAATCCCAGCTTCTTGGGAGTCTGAGGCAGGAGAATCTCTTGAACCCGGGAGGCAGAGGTTGCAGTGAACCGAGATCCCACCACGACACTCCAGCCTGGGTGACAGAGTGAGACTCCGGCTCAAAAAAAAAACAAAAAATGAGTTAATGACTCTTTACCTCAAAAATGATCAAAAGTGAATATTCACCACATAAAACACAGACAAGAATAACAATAGTAACTAAGACTACTGTGTGCTTACCCTGTTCAAAAGTTGTTCTCACATCCTCTCGTGGAGTCTGACAGGAATCCTCTGAAGTAGGCAGCATTGTTAACGGCACGGGGGCTCAGAAAGGTGGTAAGAAGCAGACATAGAATTTGAATCCAGGAAGCATGACTGTAGAACCCATGCTGTAGGCTAATCTGCTCAGGAATTTTAAATTTTTGACATTTACTAAAGAATTATGAAAATTGTATCAATGGCAATTACAATCTACAGTCTTAGGCAGCAAGTGTTTTTTTAAACAAATCAGTTTTTCAAAATTATGTTACCACATAATACATGATAAAAAGGGTTATAACTCCACAAAAACTGAGACACTCTGTGCTTTTTTCCATAGGTCCTCCTATTATCACTCTTGAGCCAGTGGAAACTGTTATTAATGCCGGTGGCAAAGTCCTACTGAATTGTCAGGCAACTGGAGAGCCTCAGCCAACCATTACATGGTCCCGTCAAGGGCACTCTATTTCCGGGGATGAGCGGGTTAATGTGTTGTCCAACAACTCCTTATATATTGCTGATGCTCAGAAAGAAGACACCTCTGAATTTGAATGTGTTGCTCGAAACTTAATGGGTTCTGTCCTTGTCAGAGTGCCAGTCATAGTCCAGGGTGAGTGTGATCAGAGGAACATCCATAGGAGACAGCACCTGGGGTGGCTCAAATCATGGAAATTATTAAACACGTTAGTCCAAGTCTCCTGTTCCTTAAGATACTTTTAGATGATGGGGAGAGGACAAAATCATCAAAATTTACAAATTGAAGGGCCTAAAGCAATACAGATTAGAGCTTTAAAATGCCAAGGTTTTAATTTAGAATCCCAAACTAAATTTTTGATTCACAGCTCAGTCAAATCTATTCTCAGAAATCAATGTGTATGTTTTGCTTTAAACAATTACTTACTTCCAAAAGGTAAACAGTTTGTAATCTTACTGGTCTCGAAGTCTTCCAGCAGCCATGTGCAAGTGAGTGAGGACTAGATCTGAGAAGAAACTCTAGTTAACTGGGGTTCTTCTCTCACTCTTGGATCCTAATTTTACCTTAAAGGAGAGCTTCCAATAAGCTATTTCTCCACAACTCTATATTTAGCTCTGTAACCAGTGTATATCTTAAGTGAAATCTTTACAAGTTTGTATTTGCCAAAGCTAAGACAAAGTACCACGTTTTATTTGCAGTTCATGGTGGATTTTCACAGTGGTCTGCATGGAAAGCCTGCAGTGTCACCTGTGGAAAAGGCATCCAAAAGAGGAGTCGTCTGTGCAACCAGCCCCCTCCTGCCAATGGTGGGAAGCCCTGCCCAGGTTCAGATTTGGAAGTGCGAAACTGTCAAAATAAGCCGTGTCCAGGTACACCTCTTTATTTAACTGATAGGCATGGGTTTAGCAGACCTTCATTTCTGTTTTCCACCTATGAGTTGCCCCAGTGTCAGTATTCTAACTTAAAACACACCCGATGGTATAATGGTTCACTTTTGTATAGTGGATGGTAGCTGGTCGGAATGGAGTCCTTGGGAAGAATGCACAAGGAGCTGTGGACGCGGCAACCAGACCAGGACCAGGACTTGCAGTAATCCGTCAGCTCAGCACGGTGGGTGGCCGTGTGAAGGGAATGCTGTGGAAATCATTATGTGCAACATTAGGCCTTGCCCAGGTGAGAACACACTGATAACACTAGGATAAGAAAAACTTTTCTATTTTAACTCCTATGAAATAATTATATTCACCTTTTCTTCTTCATTCTAAGAAGATGTTATGGGTTCTACCCTTGAGAATATGTTCATTCACTATATACTTAGTTCTTTTTCATGGGTAAACTTGTAAAGGTATTCATAGACATTAAGCAAAATACTTGATTTAATTGAACATGAAGAAAGTCTCCAAACTAGAGTGTATTTTTCAATCATGTAAAGAAACCATAAGTATTTATAAGGTCATAAAGTAACGTCTAATCCAGCCATCCATTTCCAAGTGAGAAAAATGAACCCTAGAGAGGTTAAAGACTTGCCCAGAAACACACATCTGGTGAGGGGTAAGTACTAATCGCTGTAATTCACTAAATACTTATCATACAATAGGAACCATGCTAGATGCTTTATATTGTTAATATTGCATATTGTTACTGACTTTGTATTTTAGTACTCTTTCAGATTAAAGTGACAAATCAAACAAGCCTAAGTAGAAAACTCTTCAGGTATTATTGCATCCAAGAATTTGGACAATGTTTTTCCTAGCATGTTTTCCATCTCTCATCTCTGCTTTCCTCCCTTTGTCTTTATTCTCTATTATACTCTTTCCATGTGGTGGAAAAAAATGACTGCTGGCAGCCACTGGCTCACAGGGGCATTATAATCTAAGTAAGGCCTCAGAGAAAAAGAGTTCCCTTGTCTCTCAGAATTCATACCAGTCCCTCGGAAAGAACCCTGTTTGCATTTGCTTGGATCATATGCTCACCCCTGAACTCAAATGAGTCCAGGAGAAGGGTATTTTAATAACCAGCTTGGGTGAGCTGCCTACCTACTGTAATGAGGGGCAGAGAAAGAAATTATGCAAAGTAGAGGAGCTGTTCGTTTATTTATTCATTCATTCACCCAACAAATATTTATTGAGCGCTCACTCTGTCATCAAGGCATTATTCTAGTTGCTAGAGTTACAATGATAAACAGTATCTTTCCAGTGTTGATCAACACACCCAAAAAACTCAGAGAGTTGAAATGATGGGGTACAACTTGGAGACCTATCTTAGCTGGAATGGTCAGAAAAAGAAATACAGACAAACCAAAAAGGGACAGGTATTCAGTACATTGGGTGTTGCATCCTATTGTGCAGATGAGGAAAGATATAGAAAATAACATTCAGTATTATGTATGCACCTATGCAACAACCCTGCATGACCTGCACATGTACCCCAGACCCTAAAGTAAAAGAAAAAAGAAGAAAATGATATTCAGTAATTCACTAAGGATAGACAGCTAATAAAAAGTGAATCAAAGATTTGAACCCAGATTGATCTAATTACTAAGCTTATTTAAATTGTAGGTATCTGGATTTGCAATTCAGAACTTTGATTACATTACAGAAACAAAGTACTGTTCTGACATCTTAAACAAGAAACCATTTATTTTAGTCTTTAAGAATTTAAAAGCTGGTTGTAGTAACAGTATGTTCTAAACGTAAAAGAGCAGAAAATGCTTGATCAGAACAATTTTTGTGTAATTCGTCATCTATAATAACTATATAATAACTAAATGATATTTGTAAATATCCTAAAAGCCAGTTTTTTCTCTTCATGTTGAGTAACTACTTGCTATTCTATTGGCTTGGTTTTTTTTAGGCTTTCTCTAGTTATTTCCCCCAGCCCCTCAACCAATTGAATTTAGCTATTGTTTGAGCATAATGGTGGTGTCCTGGAGCACTTCAATGAGAGCATGTATTTCTTCCCAGCAAGAGCATGTATGAGTTTGTGATGCCATCTTGGTAGGTAAACAGCAGCTGCTGTAGGAATATCTATACCACAACAATCAGCAGATGCTACAAGTCAGTTTTCCTCCCCACCCCCTAGAGAGTTGGTGGCTAAACATTTCTCAGCTCACCACTGCAAAATGGGTAGCCAGCCTAAGACAGCCTTTCTCATCCAGAAGGTATGTGAAAATCTAAGGGGCAGAAGATACTTGCTTTCAGTACAATTTATTTTTAACAATGTTGAACTTCTAAAAGAGTTGCAAGAACAGTATAGATAATTTCTATTTAACACTATCAAGTGAAATTTTATGTATTTCCTGAAACAAGGACGTTCTTTTTCATGCACATAGTACAGTGATCAAAATTGGGAAATCTGATATTGATACCACTATTATCTGATTTCATTATCGAATCTTATGATCTAATCCATAGCCCATATTCAGATGTTGTCAGTTGTCCCAGTAATATCCTTCATAACTCTTTTCCCCCCATTCCAAGAACCGATCCAGGATCACACTCGCACTTATTTGTTGCGTCTCTTCAGTCTCATTTAGTTGGAACATTTTCTCAGTCTTCTGTCATGACTTTAATGTTTTTGAATGTACAGGCCAACCATTTTACAGAAGACAATTTCACTTGGATTTGTCTAACATTTCCTCATGATTACACGCAGGTTTTGCATTTTGGCAGGAACACCACAGAAATGATTTTGTGTCCTTCTCAGTGCATCATTCAGAAGGAACATATGTCAGTTTGTCCCATACTGGCGCTGTTAACTTTCTTCTCTTGTTAAAGGTGGGATGTGTCATTGTACAGTTCCCAGTTTTGCTTGTATTATTAGTAAGTATTTTGTAGGGAAACTTGGAGACTATATAAACATCTTGCCAACCTTTCACACTAGTTTATCATCCATTTCTGATTTCTGCTTCAATCAGTTATTAGTATGATTTTTGCAAAATACCTGTTTCTAACTCATCATTATCTTCCATATCTGTTATTGACTTCTACTGTAAAGAACTTTCTCATTTCTTTACTTTTTATATCAATAAGAATTCAGGTATTATCCAATGGTATGATGCTCTGGTATCATTCGGTGGTTTATCACAGTAGAACCCAACCTTTTTGGCACCAGGGCCTGGTTTTGTGGAAGACAATTTTTCCACAGACTGAGGGGTGGGGGGATGGTTTCAGGATAATTAAAGCACATTATGTTTATTGTGCATTTTTATATATAATGAAATAATCACACAACATAAGGTAGAATCACTGGAAATCCTGAGCTTTTTCTCCTACAACTAGAAGGTCCTTTCTGGGGTTGATGGGGGACAGTGACAGATCATCAGGCATTAGATTCTCATAAGGAGAACATAACCTAGATCCCTCACATGCACGGTTCACAATAGGATTCGTGCTCCTATGAGAACCTACTGCTACTGCTGATCTGACAGGAGGGGGAGCTTTTGTGGTAATGTGAGTGATGGGGAGTAGCTGTAAATACAGATGAAGCTTTGCTCACCCGCCAAGCGATCCATGGCCCATGGGATTGAGGACCCCCAGTTTATCATACACTGTCATTATTTATAGTGATGTTCACATTATCCTAGAATAGGTTAGTGGAGGCAGGCATGTCCAGGCTGGTTTCAGTGTTCTCTTGAGATGTCGTCATGATTCTCTGAGTACTTCCTCACTTTCTGGCACAAACAGTTACTTCAAACTTATTTTGTAGCTTCCCCACCCCAGTTAGAAGAGTGTTTTTAAACTGCGAATCTTTTTTAAGATTTATATATTCAGGGAGGGCCTATCCTGACATTTGAGAATCATTGTCATTAAAATACATATATACTTACAAGTTAAAAGAATGAGCACTTTTTCAAGTGTCTGTCTGGAAACTGTTGAGAACTTTGAGCAAAGCTCTTAGCTTACACGTACATAGGATTTACTATGTGTCCTGCGCTGTTCCAAGTACCGTTCTTCTATGAACTCATTATTGCCCACCTCAACTCTAATAAATTATCTTTTATTTGCATGTTGCAGATGATGAAACTAGGCACACAGAAGCCAAGTCACTTGTCAGGACGGCATGGCCTGTAAGGGCAGAATAGTTTTTCAGGCCCAGCATGTCTGCCTGGAAACTCCGCCCCTAGCATTGTGCTCCTCTACCCTTCTGTAATTAAAACTGCAAAGTAGTGTAACAACAAATTCAATTATAATATTTTGCACTTTTCTTCCCTACTAATCCCTCTGTAGTTTTTAAAAAAATATTTTAACTTTCATTTTAGTGTCGGGGTACATGTTCAGGTTTGTTATATACTCATGACTCAGGGGTTTGATGTACAGATTATTTGTCACCTGCATACTTAGCATAGTATCCAACAGTTTGTTTTTTTTTTTTTCCTAAATCTCTTCTTCCTTCCACCCTCCCACCTCAAGTAGGTCCCAGTGTTTGTTGTTCTCCTCTTTCCATGTGTTGTCATTATTTAGCTCCTACTTGTAAGTGAGAACATGTGGTATTGGGTTTTCTGTTCCTGAGTTAGTTTGTGAAGGATAATGACCTTCAGTTCCATGCCTGTTTCTGCAAAGGATGCCATTCTTTTTCATGGCTGCATAGTATTCCATGGTGTATATGTACCACATTTTCTGTATCCAGTGTACAACTGTTGGGTGTTTTGGTTGCTTCTGTCTTTGCTATTGCAGATAGTACTTAATGAACACAAACATGCATGTGTCTTTATGGTAGAACAATTTATATTGCTTTGGGCTTATACCCATAGTGGGATTGCAGTTCTGTTTTTAGTTCTTGTTTTTTTCTGGCTAGATAGCATGATGTTTTATGCCTTCTCCAGTTTATATTACCATTCTTCCTTTTTTCTTGCTATCATTCCATTTTTATAAAAGAAACACTTGAACTCCCCAACATTATATGTCTTGAAGTCCAGTTCTAGTTAAGATTTTCCATATTGGTTAAAAAATAAAAATAAAATGGTCTTTAGCTGAAAACCTGTGTTTATATGTAATAGAAATGACACAGACATTAAATGAACAAATGTTACCCAATTGTTAATCCTCCAATTACAAATGCATCTATATTAAATGGCATTATATGGTAAGAGGTTGGGGCTTTTGTTAGCCAACAGCCTTGAAAATAAAATACATTGAAATAATTGGAACTTCAGAGTTTTTGAAATCATATAGTCTATATTTGAGGAAAATGAGCATCCATAGCCTGAATATAATACAGAAGTAGTTTTGAATATCTGCCATATATTTCAAGGCTTTCTTCTTTCCTCTGAGGTTTAGCCACTTTTTAGTGCAAATTCTTGTTGGCTAAAATAGATTTGTGTGACCATGTTTTTGTCTACAAATCACAAGGATAATTAGTCAAACAGAAATCCATTAATTATAAGAAACCGTAACATGCATTTTAAAGTATTTCTCTAATTAAAGCAGACAAATGATAGTTTCATTACATGGTTTTCAACTTGTTCTGGGGAATATTTACACTCAGCCTTTGAGGCTCTTATTTTTTCTCATATTTTGGTTACACCAGGTGACCAGAAGATGTACTTTATGAGCTCCTTATCTAGAAAGTTCCCTGAAAACAAAAAATGACCTGGTGTTCACCTGTACGTAAGGAAAGCCATAATGTTGAGTCTCAGCCCATGTACCTGGTAAAACGTAAGGTTGTTTTACTCTTGTGTCCAATGGCGTAATGTGTTAGTTACCAAAAGGAAGGCCTTAATATCACTCCTTGGAAACTCCTGGTCAGCTTTTTATGTTGTTTAGGAAGCAGGTTAGCATGTTATTCAGAGCTTTTAATTCATGAACATTTGTAATGGAGAAACTTTTTTAAAGAATTACAGCTGTGCAAATCATCACGTTGTTGAAAGATCCAAGTACATATGTAGGCATCAAGCTGAATCAGGCTTAGGATGTGGTCTCGCTGTCTAGGGTCCAAATTATCTTTATGGAAATATTTGTGTTGTCCATAACCACATCTCAATCTGTTATACAGCCTTGTTCCCAAACTCCCAGTTCCTTCCACTTTCCCCAGAGCAAAGAACACAGACAAATACTTAGCTAGGGCTTAAACACTCAGACTGTGTTTATATATAGTAGTTTGAGTAAATTTAATTGTAATAAAATAGTTCCTTTGGGTGATTTTAAGCATTTATATTGGCATCGGGTAAGCCTTCTGAATTTCCCTATAGACACAAATTCCTTTGAAAATCTAACCAGAAGGAGAAAGAATGTTGTTTGTTATGTTTCCTTTGGTTCAGTTTCAGTTCTCTTAGATTATGGGCTGATTAGCTCATTACTGAGTTAATTTATTTATATAATTTTGGTTCTTAAACAAGCACGGTTCTGTGACTTGAAACTTTGTCTTTGGGGTGTTTGTAGTTCATGGAGCATGGAGTGCTTGGCAGCCTTGGGGAACGTGCAGCAAAAGTTGTGGGAAAGGTGCTCAGACAAGAGCAAGACTTTGTGATAACCCACCACCACAGTTTGGTGGGTCCTACTGTGACGGAGCAGAAACACAGATGCAAGTTTGCAATGAAAGACATTGTCCAAGTAAGAAAAATACACTGTTTATACCTTTACTAAATTAACATCTACTTAGGTAGCATGGCAATAAGAATCTGCCCCATTCTAACTGTGCCCACAAGAACATCTCTGAAACTAACAATGCCCAGATGTCAAGCAATGGTTTCTAGGTAGTAAGAAAGCATGTACATTTTTCCCTTGTTCCAGTTGATGGCAAGTGGGCGACTTGGGCCAGTTGGAGTGCCTGTTCTGTGTCCTGTGGAGGAGGTGCCAGACAGAGAACGAGGGAATGCTCCAACCCTGTGCCCCAGTATGGAGGAAGGAAATGCGAAGGAAGTGATGTCCAGAGTGATTTTTGCAATAGTGACCCTTGTCCAAGTGAGTGTTGGAAACAGTGAGTCAACATTATACTTTCATAACGTTTCATTATTATTTTAATTACTTAAAGTTGTAATATTCTGTTACTTGGTTCTTTGACCTTTGGTTTAGGATGTCAGAATGTTGTAAGGTTGCTGTCATGTCTGTATAATACCATAGATGTCTTCGATTCATAGGGGCAGGAGCTGTATCCTATTTCACTTGCTCTATGTAGGACTAGCTGCAGAATGTAAGAATGAGAGCACCTTTGCATGCTAACTCTTCATGATGCTTATGATTCTTTGATGAAGGCAAGTAGGCAGCTCTCTGCCTTAATTCAGTCATCAAGCTGGATTTTTAGACCCTTGCAGCAACTTGATATTTGGAACTTTGAGTGACAGTGTATCCTGAATTTTACAGTCTTGGCTCATCAACAGCAGAGTCCCTGTCTCATTTATACCTCCAGCTCCTGGAATTTTTTAAGACTCAATAAATGTATGTTAAATGGAATCACACAAACACTGGAATGTATACAGTTTCTGGTCAAAACCGGAGCTAAACTGTCTTCCTTTGGAAGTTGCCTGTTTATAGGCTTGTATGTTTTGTTTCAGGTGCTGAGCAGAGACTTTTTCATACTTTTTGGATGAATGTCATTTTGAGCACTGCTCATTCTGAGGGCTCTGTTTTCATCTCAGATGATTCTGTCTTGTAGCCCATGGTAACTGGAGTCCTTGGAGCGGCTGGGGAACGTGCAGCCGGATGTGTAATGGAGGGCAGATGCGGCGATACCGTACGTGTGACAACCCTCGTCCCTCCAACGGGGGAAGAGCTTGTGGGGGACCAGACTCCCAGCTCCAGAGGTGCAACACTGACATGTGTCCTGGTGAGCCTCTTGATTTCTGGCAATAGAATGAGTAAAGCATTTCACTTAGTGCTCATCGTGGCAGCCCCATTGCTTCAGCCCTTAAAATGAGAGTTGTGTAGGTAGGGGCACCCTGAGTGTAGATTTTGAAGCCAGTCTGTTAACTGTGACCATTCCATTCTTGTTCACAGTGGATGGAAGCTGGGGAAGCTGGCATCGTTGGAGCCAGTGCTCTGCCTCCTGTGGAGGAGGAGAAAAGACTCGGAAGCGGCTATGTGATCATCCCGTGCCAGCTAAAGGTGGCCGTCCCTGTCCCGGAGACGCTACTCAGGTGACCAGATGCAATGTACAAGCATGTCCAGGTAAGCAACTAAACTGGAACCTTGGTAACACATTTAGAGCCTTTGTGCAAATTAGAGAAAGGTGCCACAAATTACAGAACAATGCCAACCCTGAGAGGAGGAATTCGGAAAAAAACAGTGTACTTTCTTGCTCCTAATTGGTACAGCTCTGTATCAACCCAAGGCTGGGTTCTAGCCGAAGCTTTCTCCCTTTCAGGCTTCCTGGTAAAAGGATATAGCCCAAGCCTTGACAGGAAAAAGGGTGAGGCAGAGTGGGGCACAATGGGCTGAGACTCCAGACTGAAGGTAAGGTTGGGCAGTACCTAATGATCTAAAGAATGCCATGACTGGAAGCTGTTCCTCTGAGGATGGGCATATGAAGGACATGAGTGTGGGAAGTAAAGTAAGGATCAGTTCAGTCCGAGGAAGAAGAATGGGGAAGTTCAAGTATCAGGTGCAGCCTGAGTCATGCATCACATCTAGCAAGTGATGTAAAAATTGAGAAGTCTATACCTCTGTATAAACAGAAGACGGGCCTTAGAAATACTTTTTTGCTGGGATTCCAAGAAATTGCAGCTAATACTAAATACCTTCTCTCAGCAGGCAGGCTTCTAAAGGTTGTAAGATGACCAACAATAACAGTTTTATATTGTTGAAGGGTCAAGATATCAATTAGACTTTCCAAAGCTTTGAAGGTTCCTTAGAAATAAAATGTTCCTGAAAAAGCAAAAGTGAGAGAGATTTACATTTAAAAATGTGTGGGCCCTAGACAAGCTAAAGGAAGTTGATGGGTCTACTGCCCTCAGCAGCTGTTCAACATATCGACTAACTAACAAGGACTTTGAGGTTCTAACTGAGGCATGGTGTTAGCTTCAGTTGATGCATTTTTGTAGCTCAGCCCCTGGTGGTAGCAGGGCCCCTGTGGCATCAGGAAGTACAAATGGGCTGACAGTTTGGGTTGCAGAGTCTGGCAGAGAATTTCAGGGATCCTACCCAGGTATTCAGAAGTAGGAGTCTGTTGAGCACTGGGACTCAAGTCCCTCTGTGAGACAGAGAACCAGGGTCAAAATGTCATCAGAGACCCCGAGAGCTAAGTGAATTAGTGGCCCTCATACTCCCCTTTGTCCCTGTCTAAGACTAAGGATAAGAACCAGAATGGCCTACCTGGTCCTGACTGGCTGGCTGCTTTCCTGCATCATCTTGCAGTATGGTTACTGTACTCTATGCTCTCTGCTGCTTTTGCCCTCTCAGATGTGAGAAGCCACTACCCCAAAAGACTGACACTTACTCCTCCTACCGAGAAAGCCCTTCTGCCCTCCCCAGCATAGTTAAACTTTCTTCTCAAATGTTTCTAAAGTAGATACCATGCACATTAGTGCATTCCAACCTTATATTTATTTGTGGGATTTAGATTGTTTCCCCTCACCCCACAATTCAGACATAAGCTCTATGAAGGCAGGCTTCGTGTCTTTTTTCTGACCATTTTTTTCTTCAATTCATGGCAAACGAATACAGGCCATGAAGTTTGCATCAACATGAAAAAATGTTTTCTCCCAGTATTAGTAATAAAAGTAGTCTAAATTAAAATGGTAAAGCGTATACTTACTGATATTTCCGAGACTTAATACAATTGTATTTCTCTCCAATATGTAATGCAGGCATACCTCAGAGATATTGCAGATTCAGTTCCAGGCTGCCACAAGGAAGTGAATATTGCAGTAGTGCAAGTCACATAAGTCACATGAATGTTTTAGTTTCCCAGTGCATATAAGAGTTATGTTTACACTATTCTGTAGTACTATTAAGTATGCAATAGCATTGTTTCTAAAAAACAGTTCACATGTCTTAATTTTAAAATGCTTTATTGCTAAAAAAAAAAAAATACTAATTATCTGAGCCTTCAGCAAGTCATAATCTTTTTGCTGTCAGAGGGTCTTGCCTTGGTGTTGATGGCTGCTGATTGATCAGGGTGACAGATGCTGAGGGTTAGGGTGGCTGTGGCAATTTCTTAAAATATGAGAAGAATGTTATTTGCTACATCAACTGATTCTTCCTTTCATGAATGATTTCTCTGTAGCGGGCCATCCTGTTTAACAGCACTTTACCCACAGTAAAACTTTCAGTCAGTCCTCTCAAATCCTGCCACTGCTTTATCAACTAAGTTTATACAGTATTTTAAATCCTTTGCTGTCATTTTAACAGTGTTCACAGCGTCTTCACCAGGAGTAGTTTCCATATCAAGAAGCAATTTTCTTCATTCATCTGTAAGAAGCAACTCCTTTTCCATTCAAGTTTTATCATAAGATTGTAGCAATTCAATCCTATCTTTAGGATATACTTCTAATTCTCTTGCTCTTTTAACCACTTCTGGAGTTAATTCCTCAACTGAACCCTCAAAGTCATCTATGATGGGTGGAATCAACTTCCAATCTGTTAATGTTGGTCTTTTGACCTCCTTCCACAGATGTTCTTAATGGGATCTAGAATGATGATCCTTTCCAGAAGGTTTTCTGTTTACTTTGCCCAGATCCATCAAAGGAATCATTATGGTAGCTATAGCCTTAGAAAATATTTCTTTCTGGGTTTTATGTTTGTTTGTTTGAGACACAGTCTCTTTGTCACCCAGGCTGGAGTGTGATCTCAGCTCACTGCAACCTCTGGCTCCTGGGTTCAAGCAATTCTCCTGCCTTGGCCTCCCGAGTAGCTGTGATTACAAGTGTCCACCACCATGCCCAGCTAATTTTTTGTATTTTTTTTAGTAGAGACAAGGTTTCATCATGTTGGCCAGGCTGGTCTTGAACTCCTGTCCTCAAGTGGTCCACTGGCCTCGGCCTCCCAAAGAGCTGGGATGATAGGCATGAGCCACGAGCACCTGACCTATAAAATGTATTTCTTAAATAGTAAGTCTTTAAAGTTAAAACTACTCCTTGATCCATGGCTGCAGAATGGATGCTGTATCAGGCATGAAAGCAACATTTATGTCCTTGTACATCTCCATTAGACCTCTGCAGTGAACAGTCACATTGTCAATGGGCAGTAATATTTTGAAAGGAATCTTGTTTTTCCCTGAGCATTAGGTCTCAAAAATGGGCTTTAAATATTCAGTAAATAATGCTATAAACAGATGTGCTGTCACCCAGGCTTTGCTGTTTCATTTATAGCACAGAAGCAGAGTGATTTAGCATGATTCTTCTGGGCCCTAGGACTTCTGCAATGAGCATTGACCTCAACTTATCGTCACCAACTTTGTAAGCCCTGCACAAGACAGCCCGCTTGTTCTTTGGAGCTTTGAAGCCAGGCACTGATTTCACCTCTCTAGCTGGCATCTTCTTCCAAGAGAAGACTGTTTTGTCTACATTGAAAATATGTTGTTTAGTGTAGCCCCCTTTATCAATAACTTAGCTGGCTATGGATAATTCGCTCCAGTTTCTACATCAGCATGTGCTGTTCTACCTTGCACTTTTGTGTTATTTAAATGGCTTCAGTCCTTAAGCCTCTTGTCTCCTGCAGCTTCCTTATCTCCCTCAAACTTCGTGGAATTAAAGAGAGTTAGGGCCTTACTCTGGATTGGGCTTTGGCTTAAGGGAACATTGTGGCTGGTTCGACTTTTATTCAAACCACTCAGACTTTCTCCATATTAAAAACAAGGTTGTTTCACTTTCTAATCATTTGTGTGTTCACTGGAGTAGCACTTTCAATTATCTTCAAGACTTCTTCCTTTGCATTCATAACTTGGCCAACTCTTTGGGGCAAGAAGCCTAGCTTTTGGCCTACATCAATTTTCTACATGCCTGCCTCACTAAGCTTAACAATTTGCAGCTTTTGATTTAAAGTGAGAAACATGAGACTCTTCCTTTCACTTGAACACTTAGAGACCACTATAGGGTTCATACTTGGCCTAGTTTTAATATTGTGTCTTAGGAAATAGGGTGGCTCGAGGAGAGGAAGAAAGTCAGGGGAATAACTGGTGCTGACGGAGCAGTCAGAACACACAAAACACTGGTTCAGTTCACCATCTCATACGGGTACAGTTCATGAAACCCCGAAACAATTACAATGGTAACATCAAAGATCACTGATCACAGAACAACATAAAAGATATAATAATAATGAGAAAGTTTGAAATATTGCAAGAATTACCAAAATGTGACACAGAAACACAAAGTAAGCACGGGCTGTTGCAAAAATGGTACCAGTAGACTTTCTCATCACAGGGTTGCCACAAACCTTCAATTTGTAAGAACCGCGGTGTCTTCAAAGAGCAACAAAGCAAAGTATGATAAAACTAAATATGCCTGCGCATGATAACAGTATCTGAAATACCTAGTGATCGCTTTTAAATGTATTTAATTAAAAGACATTAAATAATGAATATTTATGAATCTCACTATCAGCTTCTTCCCAGTATGTTGCCCTCTCTTGTCAAAGCATGAAATTCATTTTGAAAAACATTCATTAACCACCTATTCTGTGCTAGTCACCAACCATTTTGTTGAATAATGGAAAGAAGGCATTAAATTAATGTTGAGACACTTTAAAAAAAATGTGTAATAGTTTTGCAGCCAGATTACCTTGGTATGAATTTTATAGCACTGGCAAAAGCATAGTATCTCTCAAGTTAAGCGTCTTTCAATATAGTTGTACTATGAGGAACTTCATAAACCCACACTCTAAAACCAAGACCGAACAATGTCCTTAGATAATCCACGTTTACACTGGCAGTGACCTAGAGGCTGTTTTGTTGTTGAAGCCTCTCCTTTTCCTGGATGTTCTCATGAAGGAGGCAATAAATAAAAGAACATAGGGTTTGATGCCAAGCAGATCTGCATTCAGATTCTCATTCCACCACTTTCTAGCTATGTAATGATGGGAAAGTTGCTTAATTCCTCCAAACTTATTTTTCTAGTCTGCAAACTATGGCTATGTAAAGCTACCTTATAGAACTGTTGATAGGATTAAAGGAGTTAACTCATATTATGTTTAATGTCATGCATGACATGCTCAATAAACTCTCGTTGTAAATATCATTTCATCACCACCAACACACACATTCTTTATTTTTAGTGTGGGGACTGGACACTGATTGTATTCTTTGGCTTATGAAATATTAATAACACTGTGATGTGCACAGATTGGAAGGATCCTAGATTTATGGGGGATGATGGGTGTTACGTGAAAGTAGAATGTTTTAAAAGCTTATTTATTTCACTATTAAATTCAGATGTCATATGACCTTTTTGATGTTTGAGAGAAGATTTGTAGCATCTCTGAATACTGGCCTTCTTTGGTCCCATGTAATGTTGATGAAATTGCATCCTTATCCAGGAATGTTTTTTCTTCCCCCAATAGGTGGGCCCCAGCGAGCCAGAGGAAGTGTTATTGGAAATATTAACGATGTTGAATTTGGAATTGCTTTCCTTAATGCCACAATAACTGATAGCCCTAACTCTGATACTAGAATAATACATGCCAAAATTACCAATGTACCTCGCAGTCTTGGTGAGTCTTTGCTTATAGAAGTTGTTCATAAGCCTCTTTTAAAAAACATATATTACTCTTCATCTTGTTACTTCCACTTAAGGTCCTAGAGAATGCTACTACTGAGTCATAAGTATAATAATCCTTAGCTCTATTCCAATGCTAAGCTTTTAAAGATACATGAAGTACTGGTATTTGTTTCTGGTATTCAACATTATTTAGAATTCACCCTTGTGAATAATGTGCTATGAAGACAATAAAATAGACAGTAAAATTTTTGCTATCACCTCATTTATCCTTTTTTTCTTTAGGTTCAGCAATGAGAAAGATAGTTTCTATTCTAAATCCCATTTATTGGACAACAGCAAAGGAAATAGGAGAAGCAGTTAATGGCTTTACCCTCACCAATGCAGTCTTCAAAAGAGAAACTCAAGTGGAATTTGCAACTGGTTAGTGTTAGCTGAATTTAATATTCTGTTGTTAAAAAGTGATTGCCAAAATTTCTTAACCATTGGTGGTTAAGAGAAATACATGTTCCCACAGAGAATAATCTGAAACTTTTGGATGCAACCTTATCATAAGTGATAAAAAGCAATTTCATATTTTCCTGTAAACTTGTACTAGCATAAGATCATAAGAGGCCATGTGTTCTCAAGCAGTAATTTTTATACCCTAAAAGTTTTTCTCCTCTCCTCTTTGGTTCTCTTTTAAAAAATATTTTTTCTTTAAATCCTATAAAGAACTTGATAGACCCTCACTCTAAAACCAAGACAGAATAGTGTCCTTAGATAATCCACGTTTATATTGGCAGTGACCTAGAGGCCAATGTGAATGTGGATTATGAGTTAAAGAAGGAAAATGAGTTACTATTACTAAAGACCTTTGTCTTTAAACCAAGATTCAATTAGGATGCTTTATAGCAATCCTTTATGAAAAAGATAGACACAAAAACAAGCACACCTAAAGGCTTTCCCCTATCCCTAGTCTTAAGGAGTATGAGTTAGCTATTCATGACGTTTTCCATGTGCATACAGATGTTTAGAGAGCTCCATTTCAAGCCTCTTCACAGTTGGTCAGCCTCAACAGCAGTGACCTTTAAGGAAGAAGGGCTTATCTTTAACCCGCATTTAATCAGTGGAGAAGACAAGTGGATCTTTTCATCCACTTACTAAGATGTCCTTTGCTACTTTTTGAAGCATCAGAAAGAACAAAGCACTGTGGCCAGACTAGTGGTTCTCGCCAGTCACAGATAATTCATTTTTATAAGTCTGCTTTGTCATTACCTGTGAGTTTAAAGGATAAAATTCATGTACCTTATGCTACATTTTTGCTGCATAAAAAGAAATGTTTAAAAAAAAAACTTAATCCAGCAAACGTAACTCTTTAATCGGGATGCTAAGTGCTAATTCAGTTCTCATCATCTATACTTACTCAAGGTTGAACTCCAGTAACATAGCTAAACTAGTGCGTAAGGTAAATCTGCTCTGTGCTTACACAAACCATATTTTTTTTGCTGTCAAAATGAATGCATTATAATAACAGGAGAAATCTTGCGGATGACTCATATTGCCCGGGGCTTGGATTCCGATGGTGCTTTGCTGCTAGATGTTGTTGTGAGTGGCTATGTCCTACAGCTTCAGACACCTGCTGAAGTCACTGTAAAGGTAAAATGCCAGGATAACTTGTCTTTGCTGCTTGTTAGAGTAATGATGAGCATGAGTCAAAGGTCCATAGAATGAGCACGGATAACTTGTTCACTTTGTTGGGGAAATGTCCAAACTACTGAGGTTATAATAACTATCTGATTTTTGTTTAAAAGTCTTCAGAGACAAGTTTTTACAAACTCTCTTAGTGGTTTTACCACCCTCCTTATCAAGACCAAGATCAAATACTTGATGTAAGATATTTAATTTTCTTTAGACAAAGAAGGTAGTAATTCTTACATAAACGTTTTTGTGTATCATCCCTAAAATATTTCAGAAATTAAAGGATAGCAATCGCTCTTTCCCATCTTTGTTCATGACCTACAACTTTGAGTCTCTTATTAAACTGAAATTTATGACAGCAAAATTATGAAACTATATTATAATTAAAGAGTTCAAACTTTGTTATTTCCTGAACACTACTGCACAGTTATTATAAGAAGTATGGATTTGCTGCCCCTAATCCTTTTTCCCCCTCATTCTGCATTTCATAGTCCCCCTAAGGGGACAAAAAAAAATAGCAGGAGCCATACTGATCCTCGAATCCACATTGTTCTCCTTAGGATTACACAGAGGACTACATTCAAACAGGTCCTGGGCAGTTATACGCCTACTCAACCCGGCTGTTCACCATTGATGGCATCAGCATCCCATACACATGGAACCACACCGTATTCTATGATCAGGGACGGGGAACAATGCCCTTCTTGGTTGAAACACTTCATGCATCCTCTGTGGAATCTGACTATAACCAGTTAGAAGAGACACTGGGTTTTAAAATTCATGCTTCAATATCCAAAGGTAATTTGATTCAAGGAAAATCCATATTTTTATGCCATCTAGTCATTCTAAAGGGTAAAATGAAATTCAAAATAAGGCCATTGAGGCCTACATCTAACATGATGGTATCAGGATTTTCATGTGTGTTGTTCAGTAAAACCCTCTGGAAAAGCCAACCCATTTGGAGTTCCAGTACATTTATTTTACTATTATACTTCTTATATACTACACATTGGGGTTGCTGTTCTATTCTATATATGCAGAAAGGGTTAAAAACACGTGTCCAAATGCTTTTACTTCAAATAATAAAGTCCATTTGTTGTTTTGAATTTTATAATTGTCAAGAAATTTATTAAATTCCTGAAACATAATGCAAAGGTATGTCTTAATCTAGTCAAAAAGAATTTTTATATTATTTTAAAAGCAGCTTTTTAAAACCATGCCGCAATAATCAGTATTCCAACTGTCATTTCTTGTTCCTGGAAGCTATAATTTTTGAACTGCTTTTCATTTTCTGAGCATGGTTCTGCAACTCTTGATCTAAGCAGTCGTTCTCTGCTGTGTGGTTCTTTGATGTGTCTGAGATTTCCTTTTCAGTCGTAAGAGCCACCACAGCAATTAACATTCCATATTCTGTGGCATTTTAATGCTGGGATGATTTTTGCATGTAGTCATGTTAGGTATTTAGTGTTTATGTGACTTTAAACTTTAGGCTCCCATGAGTTCACTTAAAAGGATTTACATCGACCGGGTGAATATGTTTTCCTGTGTGCCAGCTTTCCTAAAATAGAGCCAAGTAAATTTTAAACATCACTATTTTATCACGTTTAGCAGATATACTAAAAATTTGTTTTCAGTGTTTACTCTTGTTCCCATCAGTCATACCTATGACCATCTTCTTCTTCAGCTTGTATCAAACTGCTTCATAAAATTTGAGATCATAGTAATCTGAAAGTACGAGCACGGAGTTTTTGAGGTAATCACAGATTCATGAAGCCTTATAGCCAGTGACACACCATTGCCACCACGACCTTATTTTGCTATTGCCATGCCTGTCATGCCACTTGAACAAAAGAAATGAGCCAACAGAAAGAAGAGTTACATTTTCTTTCCTCAATTATGCCTGCTTTTCAAATCTAATTTCTGTTTCTACTTTTTTCAATACTCATCTAATTAAAAAAAGATAACTGGGCACAAATAAGTGAATTTCTACCATCTGGAACTAGATTTAAAATGATTTCTGAAACGTCATGTACACTTTAACTTTTTCCAAGCCTAAAACTGCTTAAAGGTCTTTGTGGCATCTTTTAGTGTGTTTGTTGGGGGATCCAAGTCCCATAATATAAAGAAACACACTGTATGACCTTTAAGACCCCTTACTGTCCTTAGACACTGTGACTCCGTGAATTACATCCAATATGTGTGTGTCATGGTTATTGATATAGTTCATGTAAATTGTAAGAACTGTGTACTTACAATTTGTTTCTGAGCAACCATTAGGGGGCAAGCTTGCATTCCTGGTAGCTCAACTAGCAAACTGTGTTGAGTCTAGACGAGAGCTAAGTATGGTTACAGTAAAATTAGAAGCTTCTGGAGAGCTTGTTGAAAGTTCAGATTTCTGGACACAAAGATTTTTGGTTTCACAAGTCCATGGTAGGGGGCCTGGGAGTTTGTATTTTTAACACAGACTCTAGATGATTCTAATATATGTGGTCTGCAGTCTGGCTTTTGGAGGCTACTGGTCAAGAAAACACAAATATAAGTAAATCTCTTTAAAATATTTTACATCTTTAAAATAAATTTCTTTAAAAAACTAAAAAGTATATATTTTACAAACAAATCAGAAAGTATCAAAAATTTATAAAGGAAAATATAAATTTAACTAAATTGTTAAAATTTCTTCATGGGGAGGAAAAAAGTCAAATGAGAAAGTAAAATATCCACCAAGAAAAAATACTTACATGTTATTGACAACAATGATTAACCTTAATACATACAAAGGTGCTTTAAAATCAGAAAGGGGCAAATAAACCTCAGTAGAAAAAGGCATAAAGGAAATTCACAAAAGAGTAAATAATGACAAATGTGAAGAAACTGTTTACCCTCATTAATAAGCAGAGAAACGTAAATTAAATCAATGAGTTATCATCATTTTCTGACTAGAACAAGGGTGATGACTGCCCAGTATTACAGAGGTATGGAGAAATGAACACCCTTACACACTGCGGGCAGGGGGATAAACTGGTTCCACATTTCTGGAAGGCAGTATGTATCCAATAGCTTTTCAAATGTTCATATCTTTTCAGTTATCTCATTCTGGGAGCCTGTCCTATAAAAACCACAGAAATAATAGCCAAAGATGAATGCTTAGGAAGTTGTATCCAGTGTTATTTACAATAGAAAAATAATAAATATCCTCAAAGGAGGAAACAAATATGTAAGTTATGGCACAGCTATCTAATAATCACTTAAATAGTCCCTGAAATTGTTAAGAAATATTTGGCTCATTTATTCATTTAACAAATATTTGTTGAGTGCCTACTGTGTACTAATCATCATTCCAGGTGTTGACAGCCTCACTGTAAACAAGTAACAAAGGGGAATGTTCATGACAGTCATAACTGAAAAGCACTGGACAGTATGAGCCAAACCTGGGTTGCCCGCACCTGGGCGATTATAAGAAAATCTTTACACTGGTTCAACACAGATTCTCAGGCTTCTTTCTTGCCAATTCTAATAGGAGTGGGAACAAGAGAATCTATATTTTTAATGGGACTTCCACATGGTTTTTATAACTAGTAAACCTTGGCAATGATCAGTCTGTATATCCTAATTTAAGTTTTAAGTATGTGTTCATAAAATTGACTGGAAGGAAAAACATCACAATTTGTTCCATGTGACAAGACTATGGGAATTTTATACTTTTCAAAGTTTCTACTATTATCATACATTATTATAAACAAATAATTTAATTGCCTTTTACTACCTTGAAATAAAATTGTAACAATTGAAAATAACATTTTATAATATGAAATTAAAAGGATAATAATTCATAACATATATTTTCATATGAAAATCTTTGGACAAAAAGGAGTGGTTGTATATTCAAACATACATACTGAATCCTAGTATGATTATTTTGGAAACATGAAGAAGTCTTAGTAATGCTCTGAATGAAACAGGGCAATCAGCCATCAATTCATATGCAAGTTGCATTCCTAGACTTCATGACCAAAACACCAAAAGCATTGACAACAAAAGCCAAAATAGACAAATGGGACCTAATCAAACTCCACAGCTTCTGCACAGCAAAAGAAACAATCATTAAAGTGAATCGGCAACCAACAGATTGGGAAAAAATTTTTGCAGTTTACCCATCTGACAAAGGGCTGATATCCAGAATTTACAGAGAACTAAAACAGATTTACAAG
>NW_016107348.1:6889564-6896412 GCF_001604975.1 Cebus imitator
CAGTTGGGGGGAAATAGGGGAGGGAGGGTGGGGGGTGGGAAGCTGGGGAGAGATAGCAAGGGGAGAAATGCCAGATGTAGGTGATGGGGAGGAAGGCAGCAAATCACACTGCCATGTGTGTTCCTATGCAACAATTCTGCATGTTCTTCACATGTACGCCAAAACCTAAAATGCAATAAAATAAATAAATGGGAAAAAAAAAATTCACCATATATTTAACTCATGAAAAATGCTTAATATATGGCAGACACATTCAAAGCTTAGCTAATTACAGCTTTCTCACTTTCGTGAAAGTCTCGCAAGGCAAGGGACTAGTCATCTTGCAGGACTGTCTCACACATCGCGACATTATAAAGCCTGCCACAGGACCTGTCCCATTCACTAAATTTTAATAGTCTTATCATCATGACAACCAAAGTATCTCCCAAAAAACTTCCCATATTCCACCTAAGAGAAGACATCTCCCCTATTTAGAACCAAAAATCTAAAGCTACTCTCAGATAATAATTTATTAGGTTTACATGACATGTTTTTTCCACAGTTATGTCCCCAGGACAGTGTCCCACACAACATACCTGGTTGGATTAAAGAATGTATGAACAAATAACTAAGTGGAAACTGAATTGTGACATACATACACACACAGTAACCATGCAGTGATCACTTAGCAATATTCCCTAGATGTTTCTGTCCCATCTATCTTAGTACCAACCCCTGCATGAGCAGGAAGACTTGGATGCTTTCAGGAAAGAAGTTTCTTAACTAACCTGCTCTTGTTTGCTTTTTTTGTCTCTACATCTAACTCAAGTATTTGCTGTCACAATATGACTGGTTCCCTTTATTTTGACTACATGGAAAGGCAAACACCTAGTCACACATGGGGGATTTTGACCCCAATCTTCAATGTTGCAGATGGAGGAGATCCACAAAAGAAGGGAGTTTCTTCACTGTTTCTATTTTTCACTGACACAAATTATTTTAAATCGCTTGAAAACAGCATTTCTCATTCTCTAGAATGAGTAAAACAGAGTAGTAATGGCTGGAAGAATAGGACTTTGCCTGTGGTGATGCCTGGCATACACAGTTATCATGGACCATTTTTAGTTATCACAGAATAATTTAATTTTTATTGATGTAAACAACTGACACAGGAAATCTGTTTCCAGTGGCAGCTTGTCAACAATCTCTGGACTGTGATTCATGTACTTCTTGGTTGAGAAACTGGAAAAATTTTCCATGCCTGCTTATTTTCACCTATTGTATTTTTGCATGTGTCTCATCTTTGGCATATTTTCCCAGGGAAGATGGTACTGGAAAGAAACCAGGGGCAACTCTTCTAATAAGCCAGTTAACTTTATTTTTCTCTCTGTGATAGGAGATCGCAGTAATCAGTGCCCCTCTGGATTTACCTTAGACCCAGTTGGACCTTTTTGCACTGGTAAGTACAGAAATAAATAAAGGGTTTTCTTTTAACAAAAAGTCAGTATTAGATAGCATTTAATGGATATGTACTGCCCTTTCCTTAGGTTTTTAATCATCACAACAGTTCTGTAAACTTCCCATTTGACAGCTAAGGAAACTGAGACATAGAAAAGTCAAACTAGCAAAAATCACTCAGCATCAAGTGGCAGTGCCACATCTGAATTTAAGTTAATTGCAAAGCGCATGTTCTCTGAATTTGGCCACAGCCAGCTGTGTCAGTGACGGTGACTAAGCATAGATGTGGAGTAAGCTGAGAGGCAACACTGTACTTCATCTGATGGCTTGACTGCCATAAGTGTGAGAGAGCCACCTCCAACACTAAGTCACCTAACCCTAAAATTTATCATAGGACAGGCATGATTGTGGATCTATGACTAATGACGAAACCAATTTTATCCCACCAACGTACCAGTGCTAGAGAGGTACAGAGAAGTTAGCCACTAAGTAAATGGCTTGGGGAGCTTACATTTACATACACAGTGCTTTTCTTTCACTGGTAGGCAATATAATGTAGTCTTGTGATAAATAGGTGGTCTTATGACTGCCCAGGTTCAAATCCCAGCTCTGCCAATAATGACCTACACGATCTAAAGCAATGTATGTAACTTCTTTGTTCCTCAGTTTTGTTCTGCAAAATGAGGATAGTAATAAAATACTTATCTCCTAGGAATTCTGTGATGAAAGAGTTAAGGCAGGTAAAAAGCATTTAGAGCATAGATGAAATATTTTAGGACATAATCTAAGCACCTATTCACTATCAGGGATAACTCATATGCCTTATTATTTAGTGAATGTATTTTGTGGCACTTAAAGCATGTTCTGTTATATTTGATTCAACTCATCGGCCTCTATAAGCAATTATTTTTACTGGCTTTAGTAACTCCCAGAGAGTAGGGAGTTGACATGCCGATTTGGGCCTTTTTGTTTCTTCTTTCAGATGAGGATGAATGTGCAGCAGGAAATCCCTGCTCCCACACCTGCCACAATGCCGTGGGGACCTACTACTGCTCCTGCCCTCAAGGCCTCACCATAGCTGCGGATGGAAGAACTTGCCAAGGTATTCACAAATCCCATAGACACATTTAAGCAAGGGGTCCAGGCAATCTTTGACCTAGAAAAGGTGATAGACCCATTCTCTTCCTTCCTACTACTTCTGCCCACACCTTGGCAACAAACAGAGAGGGTCTCCACTGGGCTGAGAAAAGAGAAGGTGGGAACACTGTGCATGTGCTGCCTGCATGTGGGGGGACTCTCAAGGCAGGGATATCTGGAGGATCTCACTCAAGATCTCGGAAGGGAGAAGTCACTTCTTTTTTGTTTGTTTGGGTATTTTTGGGACAAAGTTTCGCCCTTGTTGCCCAGGCCTGAGTGCAATGAGGCGATCTTGGCTCATCGCAACCTCTGGCTCCCAGGTTCAAGCGATTCTCCTGCCTCAGCCTCCCAAGTAGCTGGGATTATGGGCATGCACCACCACACCCAGAGAATTTTCTTGTATTTTTAGTAGAGACGGGTTTCTCCATGTTGGTCAGGCAGGTCTCGAACTCCCGACCTCAGGTGATCCACCCTCCTCGGCCTCCCAAAGTACTGGGATTACAGGTGTGAGCCACCATGTCTGGCCCGAAGTAACTTCTTAAAAGCCACCTAATTTATAAGTGGCCTAATTAATCAGCCAGCCTATGAAGATATTAATCATACCATGCTGCTGTGAGTTGGTCAGCTATATAGCCCACCTCAAGTGACTCAACCAAAAACTTCAGTCCTTCTTGATCTTTCAAGTATCCTTCATTGCTTTTGGTTTCCCTATTTCACAGCAGGTTCTTAGGTTGGGTGTTCTTCAGCCCACCTCAGTTGAATGATTCCCTCTGTTGCAGATATTGATGAGTGTGCTTTGGGTAGGCACACCTGCCACGCTGGTCAGGACTGTGACAATACGATTGGATCCTATCGCTGTGTGGTCCATTGTGGAACTGGCTTTCGAAGAACCTCTGATGGTCTGAGTTGTCAAGGTATAAGAATGGAGGACTTTTATGTTTATGACAGTAAGAATGAGACCCCCTTTTGACTCCTCGAAAGTTAACTCTCCCAGAAACTCCAAGAGGAAGGGACCACATAAAAGGGAGAGAGTGAGGAGTTATCCAGCCAGTGAGACTTCTGTCTCTCTGGAGAACTTAAACCTGAACTTCCTTTTACGTGTTTTATAAGTTGAGTTTCTTGATAAGCTCTTATTCAAGTACACTCCACAGCTATTTTAAATATGAATAGCACAGTGGTTTTCAGCAACCATTTGCCTGTCGGCATTTGAGAGAGAAGATCATACTGCACCGTCCAATAGAATCTATTTCATGCCGGGCACGGTGGCTCAAGCCTGTAATACCAGAACTATGGGAGGCCGAGGTGGGTGGAACACGAGGTCAAGAGATCGAGACCATCCTGGTCAACATGGTGAAACCCCGTCTCTACTAAAAATACAAAACATTAGCTGGGCATGGTGGCACGTGCCTGTGATCCCAGCTACTCAGGAGGTTGAGGCAGGAGAATTGCCTGAACCCAGAAGGCAGAGGTTGTGGTGAGCCAAGATTGCGCCATTGCACTCCAGCCTGGGTAACAAGAGCGAAACTCTGTCTCAAAAAAAAAAAAAAAAAAATCTATTTCATAAAATTCCATTGCATAAGACTTCCATGTTTGTTGAAGGATATTTTTAGTAGACTATTTTTTAGAGCAGTTTTAGGTTAGCAGAAAAATTGAGCAGTAAAGACACAGATTCCCAGATAACCCCTTCCCTCCACACACAGCCTTCCTCACTAACAGCATCCTACACCAGGGCAGTACATGTGTTACAGTCAATAAACCTACACTGACACATGATTATCACCCAGACTCTAGCTTAGATTAAGCTTCTCTTGGTGTTACACATTCTAGGAGTTTGCAAAAATGTATAATGGCATGTATCCACATGATAGTGTGGTACAAAATAGTTCATTGCCCTCAAAATTCTCTGTTCTTCACCAATTGGTTTCTGTTTCCTTCAACCTCTGAAAACCACTGATCTTGTTACTGTCTTCGTGGTTTTGCCTTTTCCAGAATGTCACATAGTTGGGATTATACATTATGTAGCCTTTTCAGTTTGGATTCTTTCACTTAGTACCATTTAAGATTCCTCCACTTGTTTTCATGGTTTGATAGTTCATTTCTTTTCATTGCTGAGTAATAAATATTCCATTGTCTAGACACAGAACAGTTTATCTACCTAGTGAAGGACATCTTAGTTGCCTCCAAGTTTTTGGAAAATATAAATAAAGCTACTATCAGGATTTTTCATAGAGGAAAAGACAGTAGATCCAAAACTGAATGTCTACCAATAGCAGAATAAATGAAGCATGGTACATCTACACCATGAACCATTGTGCAGCCATGAGAAAAATCAGACATAAAAAGGTATGTATAATTTTGCAGAAAAGAATGTGTAACTGGAAAAACAAGCAATAGCCAAAGGAAAAAGGAAATGGATCTATATATTTAGGTGGAGAGATTTACGTGAATGTAGAAGAAATAAATTATTATTCATACTATCTTGTTAATGTTTGTCTTTGGTGCACAAAAAGGGTAAAAATGGAGAAGGGAGCCCAAGCAAAGGATGAGGAAGAAGAAGAAAAAAAACTACACTAAGAAAAATCTTTTAAAAGTATATGATCACTGTCAGGCACAGTGGATCACACCTGTAATCCCAGCTACTTGGAAGGCTGAGGCAGGAGAATTGCCTGAACCCTGAAGGCAGAGGTTACAGCGAGCTGAGATCATGCCATTGCACTCCAGTGTGGGTGACAGAGACTCTGTCTCAAAAAAGAATATATGATCACATCTGTGTTTATGTAAGTTAACACATTGTAGATTTTGAGAGGCTAAATTAAAAGATCCAAAATAAGAAACATGTACAAAATAACAGACACTGGCAATCTCGAGGTCTGGAATGTAAGGTGAGGAAGTGAAGAGTCAAACTAAGGTGGTTTTTCTTTTGAAGGGCTTGGAATATGATGAGAGAGAAGTGGTAGGAACTTGAGATGAGTATGGACCTTAGAGGGAGGATCTGGTTATGAGAGGAAAAACATGACTACAAGAAGGAAGAGCTTTATACCTACAGGTTTATTGGAAAGATGACTATAAGAAGGAAGAACTTTTATTATTTATTTTTATAATTTTAAGTTCTGAGATACATGTGCAGAATGTGCAGGTTTGTTACATAGGTATACACGTGCCATGGTGGTTCGCTGCACCCATCAACCCATCACCTACATTAGGTATTTCTCCTAATGCTATCCATCCCCTAACCCCCCACACTCCCCTGACAGGCCCTGGTGTGTGATGTTCCCCTCCATGTGTTCTCATTATTCAACTCTCACTTAAGAGTGAGTACATGCAGTGTTTGGTTTTCTGTTCCTGTGTTAGTTTGCTGAGAATGATGATTTTCAGCTTTATTCATGTCCCTGCAAAGGACATGAACTCATCCTTTTTTATGGTGGCATAGTATTCAATGGCGTATATGTGCCACATTTTATGTGAAGGACCTCTTCAAGGAGAACTACAAACCACTGCTCAAGGAAATAAGAGAGGACACAAACAAATGGAAAAACATCCCATGCTCATGGATAGGAAGAATCAATAGTGTGAAAATGGCCACACTGCCCAAGGTAATTTATAGATTCATTGCTATCCCCATCAGGCTACCATTGACTTTCTTGACAGAATTAGAAAAAAACATTACTTTAAATTTCATATGGAACCAAAAAAAAGAGCCCATCTAGCCAAGACAATACTAAGCAGAAAGAACAAAGCTAGAGGCATCACGCTACCTGACTTCAGTATACTACAAGGTGTACTATAAATTATACTACAAGGCTACAGTAACCAAAACAGCATGATACTGGTACCAAAACAGTTATATAGACCAATGGAACAGAACAAAGGCCTCAGAAATAATGCCACACATCTACAACCATTGTATCTTTGACAAACCTGACAAAAGCAAGCAATGGGGAAAGGATTCCCTATTTAATAGTGTTGTGAAAACTGGCTAGCCATATGCAGAAAACTAAAACTGGACCCCATTCCTTACACAAAAATTAATTCAAGATGGATCAAAGACTTAAATATAAGACCTAAAACCATAAAAACCCTAGAAGAAAATCTAGGCAATACCATTCAGGACATAGATCTGGGCAAAGACATCATGACTAAAACACCAAAAGCAATGGCAACAAAAGCGAAAATTGACAAATGGGATCTAATTAAACTAAAGAGCTTCTGGACAGCAAAAGAAACTATCATCAGAGTGAACAGACAACCTACAGAATGGGAGAAAATTTTTGCGA